>NC_064640.1:819527786-819830817 GCF_023864345.2 Schistocerca serialis cubense
CAAAATCAGAAAATTACATATCGTCGACAGTGGAGTGGAGATTTAAAATACAGGCTGCAGAACACTCTCATATTTCGAAGTTTACTCTGTCATCGAGAATAACTGCAAGACGGAAATTATAGACAAGTCCTGCAAGCTGTTCATTTAGCGGCAGTAGGAAGCGCATGAGGTCAGCCAAACATGAAGTAGTGGAGGATTCTCTGTTTGAATTGTTCCAAGACATACACATACAGCAAATTCTATAGTCCAAGCTTCAAGAAAAGGCTCGGGAGACCATCCAGAGAAAGGGAATTTCTGTGTCTGTGTGTTCCGAGGGCTATGGCGTTTTCAGAAGAGGCATAAAATCAGTGTCTCTTAAGATTATAGCTTTTTCTATTACATGATGCACTAGTTCGATGGGTACAATACTGTTCCACAATATATGTGTAGGCTTAACTGCACTGTTTAAAAAAAATGATAACAAGCATTTGACAATATGTACATATACTTCATCAATTACACAAATGCCAGAAATACTTTTTGTACATGTACAGTATAGTTATTTTCAATAATTTTTTAGAGGTTATGGTAACAGAACACCCTCTTTCGTTGGTGCCCATAAGAAGACAGAAAGTAAACTGAACAGTCGTATATTTTTACGAAAAAAATCGTTAATTTAAACTTTGTTAAACAGAATTGACTATATTCTGGCCTCTTGAGATTAGGTTAAATGAGCGCTACTGTACTTTGTATTGAAAATGGAGTATTCAACACTGTTCTAGCGAACATTCGTGTTCAAATACCTGACCGTATTATTATTTTTTAAAAATAAAATACAAAAATCACCTTTGTTTTTGAGCAAATGACGAATTAAAAGTTTAAAGATAAATTCTCTTAGGCTTGTTACACACCATCAGAGTCTGTCATCCAATGAGAAATGTAGCTGGAGCCCGAGAACCCATGGACAGTTGTGAAGATTGGCAGAGATGATTGACGGCTCGATCGAGCAACGTACATTACAACAGTTCAATGCAATTTCCTTTTCGTTACTTGACTGCGTAACCGATTGTTTCTGAAGTAGACAATCTGGGTAATTTGTAATAAAATAACTAAGAACATTTCTTTTCATCAACAAACAGTTCAACACCTCTAGACTTTCTCAGAATCCAGCTATCCTGATGTGAATTTCCATAACTTTTCCCAAATCACATGAAACAAATCCTGGGATGGTTCCTGTTAACCGTTGGAACTCCAGTGGTTTCTGCCGGAATTACCATTTTGTTAAAATTTTTTTTGAACTATCAGTGCCAGAGAGAGAGAGAGAGAGAGAGAGAGAGAGAGAGAGAGAGAGAGAGAGAGAGACAGAGACAGAGAGAGGCGGCCCAGTGGTCCTTTCTGTGCGGAAACACACACACACACACACACACACACACATACACCTGAACTCCTAAGGGAATCAGCGATGGCTACGAGTAATGAGCGTAATGGGCAGGGGCACTACGTTAGTACAGCGGAACCTCGCGTACTGAGGATAATTACTCGTAGTGCGAAACACTTGTTAAGTGCAACAATTTATCCCATACAGATTAATGTAAAATACGACAATGCTACCCATGCAGAAAAAGTACTAAAAGTTTTATTTTATTCATGCCGTTTATTCGAAGAAAATTACACATGCAGTATTATGTACTTTATTATTCATGATACTAATTAATTCTTTTTCACTAGAAAGCTAGCTACAGTTTTTTGTTCTGCCGACACTTTAGCACTTGCAAAAAAAGCGACACAATATTATCGTCAAATAAATTTCTAGCGCGCATAGCCACTGCTTTAGTGGGATGATGGCTTTCAATGTACGATGCAACTGTTACCGCCTCCTTCTCTCCCTCTGAAGAACTCCTCTCCACAACTTCCTGCTGTGAAACACACTGTACCTCCATAAGCTCTTCGGTTGTCATTTCTTGGCTGTGATCTTCCACAAGCTCATCGATATCATTGTTGTCCACTTCTAGTCCCATGCTCTTGGCCAAAGATACAATCTCGTGAACTACAGGTGGTCTTGTAGGCCTGGAGAATGGGCAGGAGCGTTGTCCATAACAAGCAAGAAAAGATGGGTTGGGTTGTTTGGGGGAGGGGGGGGGGGAGACCAGACAGCGAGGTCACCGGTCTCGTCGGATTAGGGAAGGACGGGGAAGGAAGCTGGCCGTGCCCTTTCAAAGAAACCATACCGGCATTTTGCTGGAGCGATTTAGGGAAATCACGTAAAACCTAAATCAGGATGGCCAGACGCGGGACTGAACCGTCGTCCTTCCGAATGCGAGTCCAGTGTGCTAGCCACTGCGCCACCTCGCTCGGTAACAAGCAAGACATGGGGTGGCAGATTTATCTCAAGCAATTGGCACAGAGTCACATTCGACAACGCACTCCGGCCAAAGCCTCTTCGAAACAGAAATGAGAGTTCTCTTGGCGGAGGCAACGATGTCGAAGTATTTCCAAAACTCTCCGAGGGTAAGATTGGTAGCTTCAGTCAACTGAAAGCAGTGCTCGATGAGTGCTTTAGTGTAGAGCTTCTTAAAGTTAGATATAATCTGCTGGTTCATAGTGTGGAGTAACGGAGTGATGTTGCGAGGCAGAAATTGGATCTTGATGAATTGAAACTCTTCAAGGTGGTGGCGTTGTAGGCTTGGAGAATGGGCAGGAGCGTTGTCCACAACAAGCAAGACATGGGGTGGCAGATTCATCTCAAGCAAATATTTTTTCACAGAAGGATCAAACACTTCACTGATCCAATCACAAAAAAAAAAAAAAAAAAAAAAAAAAAAAAAAAAAAAAAAAAAAAAAAAAAACCAATCAGCTTTTACCCAAGCCTTGTTGTTGAACTTCCACATCACATTTAACACGTTCTTCTGGACTTTACACTTCTTGAAGGCGCGTGGAGTTTCCGAATGGTAAAGAAGTAATAGTTTAATTTTCAAACTGATGCTTGCATTGGCACAGAATAGAAGAGTGAGATGGGCTTTCATTGTCTCATGACCGGGCAATGCATTCTCCTCCGCTGTTATAAATGTACACTCTGGCGTGTTTTTCCAGAATAGACCCGTCTCGTGACAATTCAAAACCTACTGCGGCCGATAACCCTCAGAATCTACGATCATCCTGAAATGGCTGACGAAGTTCTCTGGTGTCTCTGAGTCAGAGCTGGCTACTTCGCCGTGCCTCACAACGCTGTGGATGCCGGTTTTTCTCTTAAGCCGGCCGGTGTGGCCGAGCGGTTCTAGGCGCTTCAGTCTGGAACCGCGTAACCGCTACGGTCGCAGGTTCGAATCCTGCCTCGGGCATGTATGTGTGTGATGTCCTTAGGTTAGTTAGGTTTAAGTAGTTCTGAGTTCTAGGGGACTGATGACCACAAATGTTAAGTCCCATAGTGCTCAGAGCCATTTGAACCATTATTTTTTTTCTCTTAAACTTGTTGAAACACCCACGGCTTCCCTTAAACACTTCTTCGACCGCTGATGATCCTGGGGTCTTCTTAACGAAGTCGGCGAAAGTCATCCTCGCCTTTTCACAAATGATGTTCTCGTTAGTAGCGCCGCCTTGCAATTGCTTTTTATTTATCCATATAAGGAGCATCGTCAAAAATACGGAACAGTTGTTTAGATACTCTCGTCACTCCCTTTGAAACATCTGCCTCCTTAATCTTGTCCTTGTTCTTGAGGATAGTGCAAATAGTTGATGTAGACCGATTGTATGTGCGTGCTAAATCAGCAACGCTCACACCACGTTCACGTTTTTCAGTGATTCAACGTTTCATTTCTAGGGTCATTTTCTTTCTCTTATGGTCGTCTACTTGGTGCTTTATCTTCGGGGACATTTCTACGAAGGTTATTAAAATTTTCACACAAAAACCACTGTGTAAACACGAGTTTAGAAAAATCACAAGCTGCACTAAGATGGTAGCAGGAAGAGCGCTAAACCGAGATTGCCGTACGCTCAAAAGACGTTGGTCATATGCCGCTGCCGACAGTGAAAGGTGTTCATATTGTTGAACGTTTCCCCAACACGCGCGAACGGTTGGAGACGCCACACTAAATCGTCGTCACTCGTTATGCGATACGTCGCTGGTTAATCAAGTCATATTTTTACAATTTTTTTTGCTCGTTATGGGAATTGGGCGGTATGGGAGGTGCTCCTTAAGTGAGGTTTCACTGTAGTGTGTCGTAAAGTCGTAAATAAGGGTCGGCCAGGTTGGTTCAAACGGCTCTGAGCACTATGCGACTTAACTTCTGAGGTCATCAGTCGCCTAGAACTTAGAACTAATAAAATCGAACTAACCTAAGGACATCACACACATCCATGCCCGAGGCAGGATTCGAACATGCGACCGTAGCGGTTGCTTGGTTCCAGACTGTAGCGCGTAGAACCGCACGGCCATCCCTGTCGGTCAGGGACCGTGTCCGGACGGCCTAGGCTGTAATGGTGACCGTCCACGAGAAACGAAGAAATCCGTGTTCGGTCTCGGTCCGGTACGAATTTTCTAACTTCCCCCAATGACATAATTCATTTCGCAGTAGCAGCTACTACCATTATTCCTTTGATTAACTGTCGTATAAGGCAGCAGGATCAAGTTTGGTGTCTGCTCTTTCAGACATGTCCGAAAGAACATTCACCACATATACGTATACAAATTCAAGCAGTCTGCCAAAGACAGTGTCGCCAAACTTCTACTTCGTTTGGTTTCCTCAAACTGAGCAACCGTAGCTTTTGCTCCCGTAGCTTAAATTTATGAAGTGATTTGATGGAACTACATTTTGTTGGAGACATATGAGCCTCAACGTAATCTGTGATAAGAATAGAAGGTGAAGTAATGAATTAAAACTTGCCTTACGGCTGAGACTTGACCCTGAATCTCCTGCTTACTACGCAGATGCGCTAACCACTACATCTCTGTGGCACTCTGGCTCGGACAGTTGCACGGATTATCCTAGTCTAATCCCCTCCCTAACACAAACCTAAAAAAAATGTTCAAATGTGTGTGAATTTCTAAGGGGCCAAGTAACTTATACTAAGAACAACACACACACACACACCCATGCCCGACTGGCGGGGATTCGAGTCCTCCCTCGGGCATGGATGTGTGTGTTTGTCCTTAGGTTAATTTTGGTTAAGTAGTGTGTAAGCTTAGGGACTGATGACCTTAGCAGTTAAGTCCCACAAGATTTCACACACATTTGAACAACAACCCATGCCCGATGGAGGACTCGAACCTCCGGCGGGAGCGGTCCCGCAGTCAGTGACATGGAGCCTCTAACCGCGAAGCCACTCCGCGCCACCACACAAACCCTTCAGCACATTTTCCGCTTCTTTAAACGCCAGTATTGCCGATGCTCTCTGATATTGGAATAGCACCCCAGCTTTCTACGTAATGGGGAATCCCACCTGTACCACAGGGATAGGTGATCTATTGATCTGATGGAATTACATTCTCCTGCAGAGATATGAGTCTCAACTTTATCTTCGATAAGGATAGAAGCTGTGTGAGCCACACTACCACGATGGTATAATGGTTAGCATATCTGCCTGGTAAGCAGGAGACCTGGGGCTTAAGTCCTGACCTTGGCACAAATTTTGATTCATTAATTCAGTTTCTATCCTCATCGAAATTAAATTTAGCTTTTTCGAAAAAGGCACACTTTAACTCGTAATGAGCGTTTGAACAAGTGGTAACTCAGAGAGCCCCAGATGTCTGGGTATTAACGTACAAGCTTACAAAACGCTTGTTCGTCCGATTCTTGAGTATTGCTCATCAGTATGGGACCCTTACCAGGTTGGATTAATAGAAGAGATAGACATGATCCAGCGAAAAGCAGCGCGATTCGTCATGGGGACATTTAGTCAGCGCGAGAGCGTTACGGAGATGCTGAACAAGCTCCAGTGGCGGACACTTCAAGAAAGGCGTTACGCAATACGGAGAGGTTTATTATCGAAATTACGAGAGAGCACATTCCGGGAAGAGATGGGCAACATATTACTACCGCCCACATATATCTCACGTAATGATCACAACGAAAAGATCCGAGAAATTAGAGCAAATACGGAGACTTACAAGCAGTCGTTCTTCCCACGCACAATTCGTGAATGGAACAGGGAAGGGGGGATCAGATAGTGGTACAATAAGTACCCTCCGCCACACACCGTAAGGTGGCTCGCGGAGTATAGATGTAGATGTAGATGTAGTGCTTGAACTTGGGCGTGCAACGCCGGCCGCTGTGGCCGTGCGGTTCTAGGCGCTTCAGTCTGGAATCGCGTGACCGCTACGGTCGCAGGCTCGAATCCTGTCTCCGGCATGTATGTGTGTCATAAAACCCCATGTCATTCCAAGCATGTGTGTCAATTTTTACCCCTCTATCTACATTATTCCGTGGGTTATTAAGTTTTCAAATTTATACTGACTTTTTGATCACCCGGTAGTCAGACAGTGCAACAAAATCAAGGAATTGCTTGTGGAGAAGGACGTCTTTAAAAATCTTATTGGTTACGATAATAACACTGTAAATGAAGTCGTGACGTTTTTAGAGCCATTCAAAGATGCAATAGAAGTGCTCGAAGGCGAGAAGCAACCTATAGTCAGTTCGTTTTGTTATGGGTGCGTAAAATGAAAACTCATACTAACGCAGTGTCTGAAGATACATAGGCACGTTTAAATTACTGTAGAGCCAGGTTTCTTGTCTAACACACACTGTGTGTCCTGCAAATGAAAGATGGACTTAACTGCTAAACCCTATTTCACTGTGATTGGTATTTTGTCAATATACCAGAACTGTATTATCGTCTATTAACTGTAGATAGTACGAGCACCGACAATGTGCTGTCTCCGTTTCATAGAGGAGACAGTCGTAATTCGGAAGTTACACAATATAGTATCATCTTTGTGGCTGCCCTTCAGATTATGGAAAATTACGTCCGTTTGTGATAAAGATGAGATGTTAAATATTGTGCTTAAAATCTGTGTTGAAATATCAGTTCCAGATCCGCTAGAACAAAATTATAGCGACACAGTAACGTCTTACTCTGTTTTGTGAGAGAAGGTCAGTCGAACTCACCAGGAAAAAAATATATAAAAGGTATGTTTGACCATCAGATGCTTTTTTACGTAAAACCCAAATATCGACCGGTTTCAGTTACAGACCATCTTCACGGATTAGGGTTAAAACAGTTTAAGCTATAACATAACATCTGTCATTACATAAATAATGGCCATGTCTTATGGTTAGAGCATGTCATCAATTCCAGCATAATACACAGGACTTTGTAAGACATCCGTACTAATGACATGCATAAACAGAGCAGTACTCAACTCCATCCCATTGCAGGTGTGCCCCAAGGTTCTCCTGTCCTGCATGTCATCTGTACCGCCGACATGCCTATGCCCCTTCCCCCTCTCATCTCCACCAGAATGCCGTTGACTCCGCCTTCCTCTTCCTCTATACCACTTTACAGAAATCCCAACGGTCTCTCCAGTTGCTGTTGTTGTTGTGGTCTTCAGTCCTGTGACTGGTGTGATGCAGCTCTCCATGCTACTCTATCCTGTGCAAGCTTCTTCATCTCCCAGTGCCTACTGCAGCCTACATACTTCTGAATCTGCTTAGTGTATTCATCTCTTGGTCTCCCTCTACGATTTTTACCCTCCACGCTGCCCTCCAATACTAAATTGGTGATCCCTCGATGTCTCAGAACATGTCCTACCAACAGATCACTTCTTCTAGTCAAGTTGTGCCACAAGCTCCTCTTCTCCCCAATTCTATTCAATACCTCCTCATTAGTTATGTGATCTACCCATCTAATCTTCAGAATTCTTCTGTAGCACCACATTTCGAAAGCTTCTATTCTCTTCTTGTCTAAACTATTTATCGTCCACGTTTCTCTTTCATACATGGCTACAATCCATACAAATACTTTCAGAAACGACTTCCTGACATTTAAATCTATACTCGATGTTAACAAATTTTTCTTCTTCAGAAACGCTTTCCTTGCCATTGCCAGTCTACATTTTATATCCTCTCTACTTCAACCATCATCGGTTATTTTGCTCCCCAAATAGCAAAACTCCTTTACTACTTTAAGTGTCTCATTTCCTAATCTAATTCCCTCAGCATCACCCGAAGTAATTCGACTACATTCCATTATCCTTGTTTTGCTTTTGTTGATGTTCATCTTATACCCTCCTTTCAAGACACTGTCCATTCTGTTCAGCTGCTCCTCCAAGTCCTTTGCTGTCTCTGACAGAATTACAATGTCATCGGCGAACCTCAAAGTTCTTATTTCTTCTCCATGGATTTTAATACCTACTCCGAACTTTTCTTTTGTTTCCTTTATTTCTTGCTCAACATACAGATTGAGTAACATCGGGGATAGCCTACAAACCTGTCTCACTCCCTTCCCAACTACTGCTTCCCGTTCATACCCCTCGACTCTTATAACTGCCATCTGGTTTCCGTAGAAATTGTAAATAGGCTTTCGCTCCCTGTATTTTACCCCTGCCACCTTCAGAATTTCAAAGATAATATTCCAATCAATATTGTCAAAAGCTTTCTCTAAGTCTACAAATGCTTGAATCGTAGGTTTGCCTTTCCTTAATCTTTCTTCTATGATATCCTAGAAGAGAGATCCCTCCAGCTCCTTCTCAATTAGTTCATCTCCTGGTGCAACCAGTGGCTCCTCGAAATCAACCCTACCGGAACCAAGGCAATAATAATTGAGCGTACCACCAGCAGATTCCATTCCGACAACTTTTATCTTACGATTTACAACCGCCCTATCCAGTTAACTGACACACTAAAATACCTCGGACCAACACTGGATCGCCGACTAACATGGAAGCCCCATCTACTAACCATTCTACAGAAAGCCCAGAGCAGACTAAAATTACTAAAACTACTATCCAGCCGAAGATGGCGATTGCATCTTTCCACAATCCTCCATAGCTATGTCGCTGATCCGACCCATTCTCTGCTATGCAAATGTGGCATGGACTTCCGCTCCTCCTTCCTCGTATCACGCCCTACAGATCCTAGAACGCCATGCACTCTGCCTAGCCTTTGGGATCTGCTTACGCCCCCCGACCCGCATCCTCTACCAATGTATAAAATTTCCCTCCCTCCTCTTCCATCTTGAACACTTCCGAATACCCTACATTACCCAGAAACTCGACACTCCCCACCCCATAATTCACACTGCTCACTGCTCCTGGTACTCTACTGCACCTCTACCACCACATTCCCCCAACACTACACATCCACACTCTCCACATTGTTTCACAACGAAATTTTAATCGCCTTCCCTTACACGACTATGAAATCCGCCCTAATATATACCTAGCCTTCCTGACCTAAACAGAGCCCAACGCGCCTCATCTGGTCAGGAACCCCTCCCTCTTCACTCCTCTCCACCCACAGCCTAAGGATTGGTGCGGAACGGCATCCGTCTTCACTCTCTTGCATTCCTCTTCCAAACATCCGCATACACAATCACGCTCTTACACACTACCCCAGCTGCTAAATTCCCATGATACCCTTCTTCTTGGCAGTCTAGGCTCACTCATCATTCCACCCATGTATCCCTATGTTCAACGGAGAACACACCGACTTTTTACTTTTTAACTTTTACAACTGTCCCTCTGTGGTCGAAGAGCGGCGACTTCTACCCGCTGATAGCCCACTCCGCCTACATCCCCCCCCCCCCCCCCCGCCAATATTAGGCGAGGCGAATGAATGACAATAAACGAAAAATATGAGGACACGGTGATAACAGAATGGCATAGCCAGGATACAAAGTCACGAAGGAGGTATGCGACCATGTCGAAATATATGTCTAGTCTGCAAAATGCTGAATAAGTCGCTGAAGGAAACGTCACTGACTGAATGCAAAATGACTTTATATTAATCCAGTATTACGCGTTTCAAAATGGTTAAAATGCTCTGAGCACTTTGGGACTTAATATCTTAGGTCATCAGTCCCCTAGAACTTAGAACTACTTAAACCTAACTAACCTAAGGACATCACACACATCCATGCCCGATGCAGGATTGGAACCTGCGACCGTAGCAGTCCCGCGGTTCCGGACTGCAGCGCCTAGAACCGCATGACCACCGCGGCCGGCATTACGCGTTTCATCTGTTAAAATACACTCCTGGAAATTGAAATAAGAACACCGTGAATTCATTGTCCCAGGAAGGGGAAACTTTATTGACACATTCCTGGGGTCAGATACATCACATGATCACACTGACAGAACCACAGGGACATAGACACAGGCAGCAGAGCATGCACAATGTCGGCACTAGTACAGTGTATATCCACCTTTCGCAGCAATGCAGGCTGCTATTCTCCCATGGAGACGATCGTAGAGATGCTGGATGTAGTCCTGTGGAACGGCTTGCCATGCCATTTCCACCTGGCGCCTCAGTTGGACCAGCGTTCGTGCTGGACGTGCAGACCGCGTGAGACGACGCTTCATCCAGTCCCAAACATGCTCAATGGGGGACAGATCCGGAGATCTTGCTGGCCAGGGTAGTTGACTTACACCTTCTAGAGTACGTTGGGTGGCACAGGATACATGCGGACGTGCATTGTCCTGTTGGAACAGCAAGTTCCCTTGCCGGTCTAGGAATGGTAGAACGATGGGTTCGATGACGGTTTGGATGTACCGTGCACTATTCAGTTTCCCCTCGACGATCACCAGTGGTGTACGGCCAGTGTAGGAGGTCGCTCCCCACACCATGATGCCGGGTGTTGGCCCTGTGTGCCTCGGTCGTATGCAGTCCTGATTGTGGCGCTCACCTGCACGGCGCCAAACACGCATACGACCATCATTGGCACCAAGGCAGAAGCGACTCTCATCGCTGAAGACGACACGTCTCCATTCGTCCCTCCATTCACGCCTGTCGCGACACCACTGGAGGCGGGCTGCACGATGTTGGGGCGTGAGCGGAAGACGGCCTAACGGTGTGCGGGACCGTAGCCCAGCTTCATGGAGACGGTTGTGAATGGTCCTCGCCGATACCCCAGGAGCAACAGTGTCCCTAATTTGCTGGGAAGTGGCGGTGCGGTCCCGTACGGCACTGCGTCGGATCCTACGGTCTTGGCGTGCATCCGTGCGTCGCTGCGGTCCGGTCCCAGGTCGACGGGCACGTGCACCTTCCGCCGACCACTGGCGACAACATCGATGTACTGTGGAGACCTCACGCCCCACGTGTTGAGCAATTCGGCGGTACGTCCACCCGGCCTCCCGCATGCCCACTATACGCCCTCGCTCAAAGTCCGTCAACTGCACATACGGTTCACGTCCACGCTGTCGCGGCGTGCTACCAGTGTTAAAGACTGCGATGGAGCTCCGTATGCCACGGCAAACTGGCTGACACTGACGGCGGCGGTGCACAAATGCAACAAATAGACCGGAACTTTTCGACTCCGTGAATGTAGAAGAGGGTATCAGTGATCATAAGTCAGTGGTTGCATCAATGACTACAAGTGTAATAAGAAATGCCAAGAAAGGAAGGAAAATATATTTGCTTAACAAGAGTGATAGGGCACAAATCGCAGAATATCTGAGTGACCACCATCAAACGTTCATTTCTGAGGAAGAGGATGTGGAACAAAAATGGAAAAAATTCAGAAATATCGTCCAGTACGCCTTAGATAAGTTCGTACCGACTAAGGTCCAAAGCGAGGGGAAAGATCCACCGTGGTATAACAATCATGTACGAAAGGTACTACGGAAACAAAGAAAGCTTCATCATAGGTTTAAGAGTAGTCGAATCATAGCTGATAAGGAAAAGCTGAACGAAGCGAAAAAGAGCGTAAAGAGAGCAATGAGAGAAGCATTCAACGAATTCGAACATAAAACATTGGCAAACAATCTAAACAAGAACCCTAAAAAGTTTTGGTCATATGTAAAATCGGTAAGCGGATCTAAATCCCCTATTCAGTCACTCGTTGACCACGATGGCACCGAAACAGAGGACGACCGAAGAAAGGCAGAAATACTGAATTCAGTGTTCCGAAACTGTTTCACTGCGGAAAGTCGTAACACGGTCCCTGACTTCAGCCGTCGCACGGACGCCAAAATGGAAAATATTGAAATAAACGATATCGGAATTGAAAAACAACTGCTATCACTTAGTAGCGGAAAAGCATCCGGACCAGACGAGATACCCTTAAGATTCTACAGTGATTATGCTAAAGAACTAGCCCCCTTTCTATCAGCAATTTATCGTAGATCGCTGGAAGAACGTAAAGTACCTAGCGACTGGAAGAAAGCGCAGGTCGTTCCCATTTTCAAGAAGGGTCATAAATCAGATGCGAATAATTATAGGCCTATTTCGCTTACGTCAATCTGTTGTAGAGTAATGGAACATGTTTTGTGTTCTCGTATTATGACGTTCTTAGATAATACAAATCTCCTTCATCATAACCAACATGGATTCCGCAAACAGAGATCATGTGAAACTCAGCTCGCCCTATTTGCCCAAGAAATTCACAGTGCCGTAGACACTGGCGAACAGATTGATGCCGTATTCCTGGACTTCAGGAAGGCATTTGATACGGTTCCGCACTTACGTTTAGTGAAAAAAATACGAGCTTACGGAATATCGGACCAGGTTTGTGATTGGATTCAGGATTTCCTAGAAGAAAGAACACAACATGTCATTCTTAACGGTTCAAAATCTGCAGATGTAGAGGTAATTTCGGGAGTACCGCAGGGAAGCGTGATAGGACCTTTATTGTTTACAATATACATAAATGACTTAGTTGACAACATCGGTAGCTCCGTGAGGCTATTTGCAGATGACACGGTTGTCTACAAGAAAGTAGCAACATCAGAAGACTCGTACGTACTCCAGGAGGACCTGCAGAGGATTAATGCATGGTGCGACAGCTGGCAGCTTTCCCTAAACGTAGATAAATGTAATATAATGCGCATACATAGGGGCAGAAATCCATTCCAGTACGATTATGCCATAGGTGGTAAATCATTGGAAGCGGTAACGACCGTAAAATACTTAGGAGTTACTATCCGGAGCGATCTGAAGTGGAATGATCACATAAAACAAATAGTGGGAAAAGCAGGTGCCAGGTTGAGATTCATAGGAAGAATTCTAAGAAAATGTGACTCATCGACGAAAGAAGTAGCTTACAAAACGCTTGTTCGTCCGATTCTTGAGTATTGCTCATCAGTATGGGACCCTTACCAGGTTGGATTAATAGAAGAGATAGACATGATCCAGCGAAAAGCAGCGCGATTCGTCATGGGGACATTTAGTCAGCGCGAGAGCGTTACGGAGATGCTGAACAAGCTCCAGTGGCGGACACTTCAAGAAAGGCGTTACGCAATACGGAGAGGTTTATTATCGAAATTACGAGAGAGCACATTCCGGGAAGAGATGGGCAACATATTACTACCGCCCACATATATCTCACGTAATGATCACAACGAAAAGATCCGAGAAATTAGAGCAAATACGGAGACTTACAAGCAGTCGTTCTTCCCACGCACAATTCGTGAATGGAACAGGGAAGGGGGGATCAGATAGTGGTACAATAAGTACCCTCCGCCACACACCGTAAGGTGGCTCGCGGAGTATAGATGTAGATGTAGATGTAGATGTAGATGCTGCGCAGCTAGCGCCATTCGACGGCCAACACCGCGGTTCCTGGTGTGTCCGCTGTGCCGTGCGTGTGATCATTGCTTGTACAGCCCTCTCGCAGTGTCCGGAGCAAGTATGGTGGGTCTGACACACCGGTGTCAATGTGTTCTTTTTTCCATTTCCAGGAGTGTATAATAAATCACAGAACAGTATATGAAATAAAAATCGGCTACAATAGTGTCATATAGTCTAATAAAACAGTCACAATCATAAAACGACAGGTACCCTGTAACTTCAAGTAACCAGTGGACATAACAGTTACGTTATATTGGTAAAACACATGAGCAGACTGATAAGAGATTATTGATCATTAAACGACTACACAAATGTTGAACACCAGATGGCGTAGCAAAAGTGGGGGAGGCGCTGTATAGCGCCATCATATCAATTACACTGAAGTGACACAAGTCATGGGACAGCGATATGCATATATACAGATGGCGGTAGTATCGTTTACACAAGTTATAAAAGGGATTCACTTGATTCATGTGAAAGGGTGTCCGCCGTGATTATAGGCGCACGACTGGAACTAACAGACTTTGAAAGCGGAATGGTAGTTGCAGCTAGAGGCATGGGACATTCTATTTCGGAAATTGTTAGGGAATTCGATATTATGAGATCCATAGTGTCAAGAGTGTGCCGAGAATACAAAATTTCATGCATAGCCTCTTGCCACGGACAACACAATGGCCGAGGGACTTCTCTTAACGACCGAGAACAGCGGCATTCACGTAGAGTTTTGTCAGTGCTAACAGACCAGCAACACTGTGTGAAATAACCGCAGAAATCAATGTGACACATAACGTACGACGAACGTGTCCGTTTCGAAAGTGCTGCGAAATTTGGCGTTAATAGGCTGCGACAGCAGACACCCCATACGAGTGCCTTTGCTAACAGCTCGACACCGCCTGCAGCGCCTCTCCTGGGCTCGTGACCTTATCGGTTGGATCCTAGATGACTGGAAAACCATGTCCTGGTCAGATGAGTCCCCATTTCAGTTGGTAGCAGCTGATGATAGGGTTACAGTGTGGTGCAGATGCCACGAAGCCGTGGACCCACGTTGTCAACAAGGCACTGTGCAGGCTGGTGGCGCCTCCATAATGGTGTGGGCTGTGTTTACATGGAATGGACTGGGTCCTTTGGCCCAACTGAGCTGATCATTGACTGGAATTGTTTATGTTCGGCTACTTGGAGACCATTTGCAGCCATTGTTGGACTCCATGTTCCTAAATGACATTGGATTTATTATGAATGGCAATGCCCCATCTCATCAGGCCTTAGTATTGCTGGACGATAATGCTCGACCTCATAGAGCACGTGTGGTTGATGTTTTCCTGGAAACGTAAGATACTGCACGCATGGCATGGTCTACTCGCTCACTCGATTTGAATCCTATGGGATGCACTAAGGACACGGGTTGCATCACGTCAGCATCCACCAACCCATCCCCAAGACTTGCGTGCAGCTCCGCAGGAAGAATGGGCGTTATTGCCTCTCCATGACATTGATGACGTCATTCACAGCATGCCCCGTCGTTTTTCAGGTCTGTATTTCTGCCAAGGTGGTCACACCCCATATTGAGCACATTAACCAGTTGTCGAAATGTGTGTGTAAATTCCTAATGTTGGCAAAAAACTGAAAAACTTTTTTTGTCCACCGGTGCCCTTCCAAAGAAATCATCTTGGCATTTGATTAAAGCAAATCACGGAAAGCCTAAATCAGGATGGCCAGATGCGGGTTTGAACCGTCTTCCTTCCGAATGCACGTGCAGTATGCTAACCACTGCGCCACCTCGCTCTGAGTTTACGTTCTGTTTTCTTTATATTGTTTCTACTTTACTATCATCTGATTATACTGTTTTGCGGAAAAATAGAAGCAACCTTGCAAAATTTCTTTTTGTTGGTTTAATTTTGGACACCAGTGTAGTTATGTCTACGGCTTTCATTTTTAGTCTTGACCAGGAACCTCTGGTCGTTTTAATATTGTTTTGTTTGTTATACCTAAAATGTTACACAGTGTCTGTTCTGATTATTATGGTTAATTTCAGTTGTACATGTTTCTATAAACTTTTCTTATTTTGTTTTGTTGTCCTAATATGTCAGCAGTAAATGTTTAATTCTTTGTAAATATTTACGCCATGCAGCACATGAGACTTTATTAGCATTTAGCTACGCTACTTTTTGTTTAGAACAGGTAGAGAACTGTTATTTGTTTTATTTATTTTTTACTTGTCATCTGCAATCCATGCTTATTTTTTTATAGTGAATGCCCTTACTTTTTAAGTATTATACTTGTATATACCACCAATTAAAACTGTGCCACTATGTAGCGTCGTACTTTTACGTGCAACACCCTCTGGGGTCCCACACGTGTATCCTCGTCAATAGACACACCGGGAATGCTGCAAATTATGCTGTGTAATTATTTTAAATTACGCTTATCTTCTGTAAACTTTTCTCACTTTTATTGTGAATTGCTTTGAATTCTCTTGGTTTAATGTTGTTTGTAAGTCGTATGAAATTCATACGATGTTGCTGTAGAGCGGCATACCCACTTTTATAATCTTACTCGTGTTTGTTACCGGTATAACATGTAACTGTTATGTCCATTGGTTACTTGAAGCTCCAGGATACGTCTCATGATTTTAATGTTTTTATTGTATGCCTATGTTGGTTTTGTAAACTATTTTTATTTCATATGTAGTTGTGTGATTTATTTTATTTTAAAAGATGCTGGCACACCCAAAAACGTGCAATATTGGGTTAATAAAATCACTTTGCATTTAGTCAACGATCTTTACCTCACCGATCTATTCGGAATTTTGCAGACTACTCGTAAAGAAGAATCGATCGGTCAGTATAGCTCAGTGACTTCGAACGTGAGCCACCCCAACAGCAAATCCGTTAGGCCTCCAAAGTTGACCGTTAGTGATTTTGAAGTGGAAACGTGAAAGAACAAATACAGCCAAACCGAGAGCAGACATACATAGTGCACCGACAGACAGGGACCTTCAGGCTTTGCAGACGGTGTTTGTAAAATTTACACGAATCAGCGGAAGGAATCACTTGTGAGTTCCAAAGGTGTAACGGCAGTCCATATGGCATAATGACTGTGTTTAGGGGGCTAAAAACAATGTGGTACAGTGGTATAGCAGGCTTCTCATAAACCTCACATATCAGTAGCCGGTACTAAACGACACTTGGTGTGGTGTAAGGGCGTATGACTGAAAACAAGTGATTTGTAGTGTTGACTCATGTTATATCCCGTGGCAGTCCAATGGAAGAGTATGGGTTCGGCGAATGCCTGGACAATGTTACTTGCCATCAGTGTAGTGCCAACAATGAAGTACGAAGGAGACTGTGTTACGATATGGGGTATTCTTCGTTGGTGTGGTGTGGTCCCCTTATCGTGCTGAAACTGTTAAGTATGGGAGAATATGAACACATTTTACAGCATTGCGTATAATAGAGGAACAGTTCGGCGACTATGATTGTTTGTATCGGTACGACAATGCGCCCTGACATAGTGCAGTACTGTGAGGCAATACGTTTTGGACAATAACGTTGCGAAAATGGAATGCCTTGCCCAGATTTCAGACATAAACCCAAAGGAACACCTTTGGAAAGAGTAAAACGATTGAGGTTGGCCCAGACACCAGCGTCCAACACCACTACCTTCTCTCGTTTCAGCTATTGAGGAAGAATGGTCTGCCGTTCCTGGACAGACATTCAGACATCTCGTTGAAAGTTTTCCCAGAAGGGTTAAAGCCGCCATTAAAAAATCTCCGCCGGAACAGGCCATGAAGGCCCAACAGTACCGACAGCTGGCAGCCCACAGGCATCACTGGATGCGGATACGGAGAGGCATGTGATCAGCACACCACTCTCCCGATCGTATGTCAGTTCAAGAGACCGGAGCTGCTACTTCTCAGTCAAGTAGCTCTTCAGTTTGCCTCACGAAGGCTGAGTGTACCCCGCTTGCCATCAGCACTCGGCAGACCGGATGGTCACCCATCGAAGAGCTAGCCCAGCCAGAGAGAGCTTAACTTCCGTGAACTGTCGGGAAACGGTGTTACCACTGTGGCAAGGCCGTTGGCAAGCCATCATAAAGGCGAAAGGTTTTAATGTCCAGAAATGATCCCATAGTGCATTACGCTTTTATGGCGTGTGGGACCTTAATAGAGATTAATTTATGAAGTACGTCGGCACGTTAACAGCCAACGAGTTTCATGTCTTCTATGGTACCAGTTGTTGTTGTTGTTGTGGTCTTCAGTCCTGAGACTGGTTTGATGCAGCTCTCCATGCTACTCTATCCTGTGCAAGCTTCTTCATCTCCCAGTACCTACTGCAACCTACATCCTTCTGAATCTGCTTAGTGTACTGATCTCTTGGTCTCCCTCTACGATTTTTACTCTCCACACTGCCCTCCAATGCTAAATTTGTGATCCCTTGATGCCTCAAAACATGTCCTACCAACCGATCCCTTCTTCTAGTCAAGTTGTGCCACAAACTTCTCTTCTCCCCAATCCTATTCAACACCTCCTCATTAGTTACGTGATCTACCCACCTTATCTTCAGCATTCTTCTGTAGCACCACTTTTCTAAAGCTTCTATTCTCTTCTTGTCCAAACTGGTTATCGTCCATGTTTCACTTCCATACATACCAGTATCATGCGAGAAACAGAAACGTTAAATTTCTACTGAGAAAGTGTTCATACTGCTATGTGTGTGGACCCAGAGTTCGTAAACAGCAATGTTTCAAAGTTACACTGCCACAATGATACAACAGCACATTCTGGCACTGCATCATCAGGCCATGAGCAGGAAGTCGTGTGGAATAATTGGCTCAGAGATTTCAAAAAATGGTTCAAATGGCTCTGAGCACTATGGAACTTAACTTATGAGGTCATCAGTCCCCTAGAACTTAGAACTACTTAAACCTAACCAACCTAAGGACATCACACACATCCATGCCCGAGGCAGGATTCGAACCTGGGACCGTATCGGTCTCGCGGTTCCAACTGTAGCGCCTAGAACCGCACGGTCACTCCGGCCGGCTCAGAGATTTCAAACGGTTGTTCAGTCTCCTACTTGAACGGAATTTCTTCTTTTGTGTGTATTGACATCTTTTCTCTTTTTCGCGCATGCGCGTGTATGTGTGTACGTATCTTTACATTATAAACGTCTGTGGTGAGAGACGGACTGTAATGACGTAGTAATAAAACATTGGACTCCTATTCATGACGAGCGCTGTTCAGATCCTAGCCTTTTTTCTTTGCCAGTATTCCTCCCGTTAATGACTTTTTTATTGGTTTATTTTATTGGTGAGGGAGAAGCCCAGTACAATTATTGAGTTGGTGCATAAGTACCTAGCGTTTTTCCATAAGTTTAATGAACACAAGAGAGACATATAACATAAAATTTACTCATCAATAATATATTCTCAATCTGGCAATACTGGGGTAACTTTTCGATTCCACGACTGTAGGTATCACGCGATTTGGAGGCGAAGAACTCGTCGAGCCACGTTCGGAGTGCTTTGTCATTCGGGAAGGAAGTTCCTAGAAGGTTGTTCGATATCGAACGGAAAATGTGAAAATCTGACGGCCCAAGATCAGATGAATAAGGTGGGTACGAAATGGTTTCCTAACCCAAATCCCGAATAGTGTTTTTGTCACACGAGCAGAATACGGGAGGGTGTTATCGTGGAGTAACATCACTGCACTCATCCTTCCTCGTTGTTGCTCCCGGATTGCGTCTATAGACGCCTCATTTGTTGACAATAACAGTCAGCAGTGATGATTCGACCTCGGGGAAGCAGTTCATAGTACATCACACCATCGCTGTTCCACCAGATGCATAAGATTGTTTATTGTGAATGTGCGCAGGTCTTTGCACGGGAAGTTGTTACTTTGTTTGGGCTCAACCATTCCTTTCCTTTCCTTATGTTAAAATAAAGATACCATTTCCCGTCACCATTAACGATACAGGATAGAAACGGTCGGTGTTTTTCACTAGCCAATAGATGAAGAGTAAGCAGAGATGCACAAATCGCCACCCACTGATTTTGGCTTAGAGCATGCGGCACACATACACCCGATTTTTGACAATGTCGTACGATCACAGTTCATCACATTTGTCAGTTACCGAGTACACTGACGTAAATTATTGTGGATTAATGCGTTTAAACGATCTTCATCAAACCCTGAAAATCTTCCTGAACGTGGAGAGTTCCTGATGCCAAACGATTCTCCTTAAAACGAGAAAACTGTTTTCTTGATGTTCTCTGTCCAGTGGCATTATTCCCATACACAGCGCTAATGTTTCTGGTTGTCTGAACTCTACTGAACGCAAACAGAAGAATATGTCGGAAGCGTTCCGGTATTTCCACGTGGTTGGTTGGTGAATTTGGGAAGGGGACCAAACAGCGACGTCATCGGTCCCATCGGATGAGGGAAGGAGGGGGAAGGAAGCCGGCCGTGCTCTTTCAAAGGAACCATCCCGGAATTTACCTGAAGGGATTTAGGGAAACCACGGAAAAACTAAATCAGGAAGGTCGAACGCGGGTTTGAACCGTCATCCTCCCGAATGCAAATCCAGTGTGCTATCCACTGCGCCACCTCGCTCGGTATTTCCTCTTGGCATCCATTCTACGACGTCGACAGTTTCCCTCACTGTGTCGAAACGACAATATTTTATCTCATATATCAACAGTGAACTATAAATAAAAGATGATAATCGATAAATGAACCTATTACAACCCCAATACCTACATGCAAAACAAAAACTTATATACCAACCTAATAAATAGCCTATACCTCTCGTACTACTCGTACTACTGGTCCCAATGCAATTTTTGAGTCACCAGCAACAGTTTCACATGGACTTATTGCATGAGGAGATGTCTGGGAGTGAAACCCGGTACCTGACGCATAGTCCTGCTATCCAAGTGTTGGTCATGATAAACTCTACAACCACCAGGATTAATTCAGTGTAAAGAATCTCCTGCTTACCAAGCAGGTGCGTTAAGTAATGCGCCTCCAAGGACACACTGCTCAGCGCAACTGGGCGGACTACCTCAGCATGCCTCACGGTCGACCCAGGTTCCCACCGAGCACCACGTATCCCCAGTCCGTGTCCATTCCCTCCATGCCCGCTACTCTGAGATTCCCGCAGGAGGTCAGACGTACTTGTGCATCCACCCTGAAGAAGGTTGATCCATTATCCATCAAGGCGAATCAATTATATGAATATTTCTGACACAGGATTGTCAGGCTCAAATGGTTCAAATGGCTCTGAGCACTATGGGTCTCAACATCTGAGGTCATCAGTCCCCTAGAACTTAGAACTACTTAAACCTATCTAACCTAAGGATATCACACACATCCATTCCCGAGGCAGGATTCGAACCTGCGACCGTTGCGGTCGCGCGGTTCCAGACTGAAGCGCCTAGAACCGCTCGGCCACTCCGGCCGGCAGGATTGTCAAGAGCAGTCTGAAAAGCTTGTAAGGGCGTTGCAGGGGAGATTGTATTGAGGAATAGTTGTTAAGATCAAAATTCGATACGCTGCGCCGTTGCTGAATTATTTGGCACCGAAGTTAGCCAATGAGGAGTTGCGCGCTCAAATTCAGACACTGGCACCCGCTTATAATGAGTTAATACGCAGATGTCTGTGGGTCCGTGAGTTACCACTTGTTGAAATGCTCTGTACCAGTTATAATTTGACTGTTCAGACGTGATAAATTTAAGGTGGATCAACAAAAGCTAAGTTGGTTCAGTTTGAGGAAACCAAAGTAAGAACAAGTTTGGCGACACTGCCTCTGACAGGTGCTTGAAGTAGCTCGCGCGACTCCTGATTTGATAACTTCAGTGTTAAATAACTCTGAAAGGCGGAGCGTACCCAGTTTTTTCTTAACAATTATTTCTCAGCACAACCTTCTCCTGCAACCTCTTTACAAGCTATTCGGACTGCTGCTGAGCACTTTGTGTATGATTACATGTACGTTACACTTGATAAGGGCCATGTGATCGAAATCGGCCAGTACACTTATATGATCACCATTGATGACCTGCTGCCGTCTAGAACGAAATAATATTTAATTTAATACCTTCAGCTGCTGACGGACGTTGATATATATCACCGGGGACAGGTGAAAATGTGTGTCCCTACCGGGACTCGATCCCTGGATCTTCTGCTTACATGACATACGCTCTTTCCATGTGAGCCACCGATTGCACAGAGAACAGTGCGACTGCAGGGACTATCTGCTCACGCCTCCCGCTTCCGAAAGAACAGACACCATATCCACATATGTATATAGTTCTGGCAATACCAGCCATGACCTTCTTCTGTGCGGATGCAAACATATTCCCCGAACTCTTATGGGACTTGGTAAGAATGTCTTCCACGAGTAATGAGTGTGTTGGGGTTTGACACTAGGAATATAGTGTGTGGACATACAAGGTGAGACTGTGGGTCTCGCGGGAGGCGTGCGCGAAATAGTCCCTGCAGTCGCACTGTACTCTGTACTCTCGGTGGCTCAGATGGATCGCCGGCACGGTAGCTCAGCATGTTCGGTCAGAGGGGCTCCTCGCCCTCTGTAATAAAAAACTGAGTAAAAGGAATCAACGATCAACTTGAACGGATGTCTTGTGACGTCCACCCAGACAAAACGCAACGAACAAAAAAAAAAAAAAAGAAAGAAAGAATCATGTTATTCGAATAAGACAGTCCTGGTGGAACCATCGCCTCTTTTAACGGAGAAAGCTGAGACTAAAATAACACTCATACACTACACACAGTCCGCCATACAGCTCATGGTGACTTGCGTGTATGAATGGAGATAGCGAAATATTTTATGTTACACAGATTGCCACAATAAAACAATGTAATTACCTGATAATCTTACCTTAGACTGCTCTGGATCACATTTAGGTCTCATACAGCTACAGTCTATTGCACGATAGATGGATATACTACGTGATGCCATTTTTAGCATTCGTTTGCGATTCGCTACTTGGACGCATCAGCTATGAAGTAAGAGAAATATACATTAAATCTCATGTAGTGAAATCTACCACAGACTCTCACTAATATTGAGTTCGGGATCTTGGGAAAGGCCGGGTAAGGTTTGGACGTTTATTCATACGTTCATCATACCATATCTCAACACACGTGTTAATGCGATACAGGTGATTTTCAGATAGGCACCGTTGCCACAGGACATTACTTAAAAGGTATGAAGCACTTAAGCACCTGAAATATTCATGTAAACCTAGGCCGTAATACGTCCATGGGACAGTAATATTATAAATGACGGCATAGCACGTAACTTTTATTCAACTTATCACAGAGTCACCTCCATATTAAAAGCTAGGAAACAGTCTGGTGCATAATTATCATCGGGGATACAGGATTATTCCCATACATTAACCATTTATTGATTAAAAGATGGATGAGGTCTCCTCCAATGGTGTTATTCTATTTCAGCTGCAAGTGGTTTGTGGAGTGAAATTTCGACCGAACGATAGCTAAAAGTCTGCAACTGTTTCGTTTCTGGAATTCACGTCGTTCGTGGTTGCGGAGAACGTATTTATGAGGTGTTTCTTGATTCCTGACAACACTTTAATTATCACTGTGACTATCCTTTTCAGTAGTTGGCGGTGACCACTCCAGAGTACTCGTTTACAGCTATTATTACCCTTCGTTGATAATTTTCTACGGCAGATTGTGTACGACGGCTCACCTTAGACACTATTGCACTAGATACGCCTACTACCCAACACACATTGTGACAATGCGAATATCTAGGTTTATATAATGATCTTTGAATGCTTGGTGGCATTAATACTGCTCTTATTACTACATGAATTAGCCTAGTAAAGTGTATTGGTGACCAGCCTCTGAAATTAACTACGAATACAGAAATGATTCTCTCAAAAACGTAAGTATCATTCACCATTTCTAAAACCGCTGCTGAAAGCTACTGTGTGTGTATTTAGTATCTGCAAAAATGAATATTTCAAAACTTTCTCTAAAAGCACATTGAGCAACAAAGCCTCAGAGTAGATGAAGGCAACTACTAACGCCTGATCGCGGACAGATCAAGATTATACCATTCGCAAACTTTAAGTACAATAGAAATGAAAGTATTGTTCCTGAACACGAAACTGGCAGATTTACAGAATAAGCTAAAACTTAAACGAAGTTTTCTGTGAAGCTCACAGAAAACTGTTTCCACTACGTGAAATTACGTAACTTCTGATACGAAGATCATAATTTACGTCCGAAGACTCGTGTGAAATACAGCTTCCTTTATTTCTAAACGGAATCTTTCAAGCAGTAGATGCAGTTTGCAGAGAGTTCAGTCTTCCTAGATTTATGAAGCGCGATAGACACTGAACCACATCATTGGCTAATATCCGAGATATGTTTATATGGAGTATCTCCCTGCAAATTTTCGATGAGAACTTCGATCGATGGAAAATTCACTACAGAATCCAATAAGTTACATAGCTGTGAATGTTCAAACAGAAAGGAAAGTAACATCGTTATGCCCAAGAAAGCGTAATACGGCCCGTAATGTCCTCAATATACATAAAAAAATTGTCGGGTGAGATCAGTTGCAGTGTCAGTTTATCCTTTCACGATTGTGTCGTCTACAGGAAAGCGTCATAGCAACGCGATCGTGAGAAAATGCAGATACGTTCTGAAATACTTTCCACTTGCTGTAAAGAATGTCTCCTCTCGTTAAGTGCGGATAAACGTTAGATAATTCCCACAGAAAACGGAAGAAACCCGACAGTATCCTTTTACAAAATTTGTTGCAAATTTCTTGAGCTCGTCACACCATATAAATACGAGGGGCATTTAACAAACGGGTCAGATCGTTGTTGCAGAAGCAACGAAAAAAGCATGCCAAATTTATAAGAACACAAAATCCCCAAGATTGACAAAGTTCTACAGAAGTTCGAAATATGGCGCGTACTTCAATGCGGGACGCTTTTAGTAATTTCCACAACAAAATTCTGTCTCGAAATCTGGAAGGAAAGAGATTTTGGTCATACATAAAGCACACCAGTGGTAGGACGCAATCAATACCTTCACTGCGCGATAACAACGATGAAGTCACTGATGACAGTGCCACTGAAGCAGAGTTATTAAACACGGCTATCAGAAACTCCTTCACCAAAGAAGACGAAGTAAATATTCCTGAATTCCAGTCAAGAACAACTGCCAAGACGTGAAACATAGAAGTACATATCCTTGGAGTAACGAAGCAGCTTAAATCAGTTAATAAAAGCAAGGCCTCCGGTCAAGATTGTATACCAGTCAGGTTCCTCTCAGAGTATGGATAAAATAACTCCATGTTTAGCAATTATATACGAACACTCGCTGACAGAAAGATCCGTACCTAAAGACTGGAAAATTGCTCAAGCGACACCGATGCCCAAAAGGGGAAGGAGTAGTAATCCGCTGAATTACAGGCCTACATCACTAACGTCGATATGCAGCAGGGTTTTGTAACATATACTGTATTCGAACATTAGGAAGCACCTCGAAGAAAACGATTTATTGACACATAGTCAGCACGGTTTCAGGAAATATCGTTCTTGTGAAACACTACTAGCTCTTTATACTCATGAAGTAATAAGTGCTATCGACAGGGGATGTCAGATTTATCCCATATTTTTAGATTTCCAGAAGGCTTTCGACACCGTTCCTCACACGCGTCTGCTAACCAAACTGCGTGCCTACGGAGTATTGCCTCAGTTGTGCGACTGGATTCGTGATTTCCTGTCAGAAAGGTCACAGTTCGTAGTAATAGACGGAAAGTCATCGAGTTAAACAGAAGTAATATCCGGCGTTCCCGAAGGAAGTTTTATAGGCCCTCTATTGTTCCTGATCTATATTAACGACGTAGGAGACAATCTGAGTAGCCGTCTTAGACTGTTTGCAGATGATGCTGTCATTTACCGTCTTGTAAAGTCATCAGATGATCAAAACGACTTGCAAAACGATTTAGATAAGATATCTGTATGGTGGGAAGTTATTCACATGATTACTAAAAGAAATCAGCTAAATTTCGATTACGCGATAAGTCACACAAATCTGAAGGCGATTCATTTGCAGAACACTTAGAAGGTGCAACAGGTCTACTACAGAGACTGCTTAACCACGCTTGTCCGCCATATTTTGGAGTATTGCTGTGCGGTGTGGGATCCGCATCAGGTGGGACTGACGGATTGAAACTTCCCCTTTGAACAATCTCTGAATTATTGTGCTGATAAACCTCTTACATTATTTGCTTTTCAAACAGCTGAACAAAACTGAACGTACTCAAACATTCACTAAAGTGACACACAATACTTTTAGCGCAACGCAATCTGACTTTCAAAAATCCCTCCAAAAGAATGGCCCTGACTAACCTTAACCTATACCTTTCACAAATCACTTACCTCACCAAAAATCTTCGTTACTCGAACTACTGCAATACAGCGACCGCCACTACTGCCAGCTAAATAAAAGATTCAAACTACTGAAGGCACTAACTACTGATTGGCATAGTTAGCAAATGAAAGATTTTGAAAGAGAACAAACAATATATTTACCTTAATAGTGTTGAAAAGTCATAATATACATAGCAGTTCATGACATCCAGTCTTACAAATTTCGAAACTCCGCCATTTCTCTCCCCACATCCACCACTGCTGGCGGCTCACCTCGAACTGCGCAACGCTACGCGCTGTTAACATCCAGCTGCCCAACACTACAATGGCAGACAACAATGCAAACTAGCCACAGACTGCACACAGCACAGCCAGTGATTTTTCATACAGAGCGCTACGTGGCGTTACCAATAAGAAAACCTAAACAGCCTACTTACATAGCCCCCACGCTCCCCACAAAAAATTTTACAAATTGTTTTGGGCAGTGGCCAATAACGATTTGATAAAATTTTTCATAATTACAATAACAAAGATATCAAATGCACACACTTATTGATAGAATGTTGGTCAAAAGCAAAAATTTTCTCACAGTCCATAAAGACAGTCCTGATCATTCATCACAGTAAAATAGCAGTGTTTTTCTCAAAGTCTGAGCAGTAAAAGAAAATGCACACGGAAGTAGTGGATTTCCATGCAGTCTTGAAGAAGTAGTGTTGTCCTTCCAACGGAAAGACAGTGCTGACTCTTGACATGCAGACAGGTAATGGGCCACAACAGAGCAAACCCACCGCAGAGTCAGTCGAGGTTTTGAAGAATATTGGTAGGTAGGTCATCACAGAGTAGACCCACTGTAGTCCTGGTAGAGGTTACGGTATTGGTGGGCCACCAGAAGTGCAGACCCACTGTAGTCCTTGTAGAAATAATGGTATTGGTGGGTCATAAAAGGTGCAGACCCACTGTAGACCTTGTAGAGACGGCCAACAGCCATCTGTTGCGACTGTGCAGGTGCACAATCACCATCGAAGAGCCTGGCGTAGAATATAGCAAGTCCATAAACCACCACTTGTGCACTCACAAAGTTTTTAAATTGTCCTTAGAACCAGCAATGCTGTTAACCAGTCCCTTGGTGAATTATCAACACACGTCCAAACACTAACAGCCCTCTTTTTTTCACATATTTTGCATATACTATGACCAACAGAAATGTGTGCAGTGAAATGAATGCTTACAAGTTACTTAATTTGATGAACTGGTGTCAATTACAATATTATAACATGAGAATACAATAATAATGGTCCAAAATACATCATTAAAAACATAACAGTACAGATAACATTTGTAGTAACACAGACTTTACAAAAAAATTGAAATAAACATATACATCAGTGTTACAGGAATTATGACATGAGTACATACATAAAAGATCAGAATAACTTTCGAAACATCAACTTCACAAATGAGCATTAAAACAAAACAGAATAAATAGTGTCTAAACATCTTTACAAAGAAAATAACATATCATCAGAAAAATTCTACAACATAACTCTTATTAGCTAAACACATTAAGACAGGAAAAACACAAATTCACATAGTGTAATAACACAAAAATACAGGACAGGGTTTGTTTTCAGTGTGACATTTGGTGCTGCAGTCCACCCCAAAACTTCATTCCATATATCTTTCCTCTTATTTCAACATTTCTTTCCACCAAAAAAATTCTATCCAAGCATGCTTTCCGTATTTATATGTTCACACATTCCTTACCTCATTATTTATTTTCCATTATCTTACCTCATCATTTATTTCCAAGAAAATCCTACCTAAACCTGTTGTCCCTAAACCCTACTTTTTTGGTTCATATCCTCTTTCAAAATACTTTTTTGGCCAAACCATTTTCTTATAGCTTCTCAATGCATTTCTTCCAATTCATCACAACTCGTTCTCTTATATAGCCAACCCCTTCTTAAGCTAACTTAAATCTACTGAGCTCAGATGTTAAACTAAGAGACGAGGCAATGCAGCAGCACAAAACAATTAACACAAACAGCAATGAAAAAAAATGGAAATTGTCAAAGCAAGCTACAGTAAATCTATATTACCAAGCAAATGCAACATTACAACTAATATGAGCCAAAGTGCAGCAACAAGAAAAATAAATCAGTAGTAAAACCGGCTTAACAGAGTAATACAAAGTGAAATTCAGTAGCACTATGCCTGGTAAACAGCAGTAGCAAATGCATTAACTTATATCTAAACATGACAAGCCCACATGCAGAAAAAATAGTACACTAAAAACAACAATGCAGGTAAGGGAGATGTGTATTCACATCTCAATGTTTATGTAATTGAAGTGGTGCACCACAAGAAGTTATTTTACCAAAAAAATTACCAAGTAGTTTAAAAGAAAATTCAGTATGCAATACCTGTGAAGGGAAATGCTAGCGCGTAATTGTAGAGAGAATCTCCTTTGTAATTGCAGTCTTTCATTGTTGTACAGTAAAACAGTTGTGGCATGCATGTAGATTTGCACGAAGTATTTTGCAGCTGCGCTTGCAATTAAGTAGATATTATTTTCAGTGCTATGTTAATGTGTTCTCTTATTGTTGCTCTTCAAATTGTGCTTTTCTGTGTTATCGTGTGAAATATTGAGACAATAATGGCGTGTGAAAAACGTAATACTAGGCTCCAAAGTAAACTGAGAAATGACAGTGAAGACGAAAGCAGCGTGTTAGCGCCACCATGTAATGAATTAACTAATGTTCTAAGGGGAAGTTTCAGGATGACATCGAAAAAGTACAAGGAAGGGCAGCTCGTTTTGTATTATCGCGAAATAGGGGAGATAGTGTCACAGACATGGTAAGTAAATTGGAGTGGCAATCATTAAAACAAAGGCGTTTTTCGTTGCGACGGGATCTTCTCATGAAATTTCAATCACCAGTTTTCTCCTCCGATTGCGAAAATATTCTGTTGGCAGCAACCTACATAGGGAGAAATGATCATCACGATAAAATAAGATAAATCAAAGCTCGCACAGAAAAATTTTAGTGCTCGTTTTTCCCACGTGCCGTTAGAGAGTGGAATGGTAGAGAGACAGCTTGAAGCTGGTTCATTGAACCCTCTGGCATTTGAACTATTTCAGCTGGTAAAGTCACGGTGATGGTTTTCTGGGGTTCTGAAGGGGTTATTCTGTCCGATGTCCTCCCTCATGGTGCAACGATCGCCTCTGAAGTTTATTGTGTTACACTCAGGAGAATGAGTACACGACTTCAGCGAGTTTGTCACCACAAAAATTCAAGCGAACTTCCCGTTCTCCACGACAATGTAGAGCCTCATAGAAGTCTGCTCACCCGGAAGGAGGTCATAAAACTTCATTGGACTGTTCTTCTTCATCCATCATACAGACTAATCACGTACCTTTTAAATCCGATCTGTCTGGCCCAAAGGAGGATCCACTCCGCGGGAAGCAGTATTTGGGTGATGGGGAGGGTATTGATGCTGCAAGACGTTGGCTCTCGCAGTAAGGTGGCGTATGGCCTTCGCATTGAACGGAGATTATGTCGAAAAATAGGGTTTTGTAGCCAAAAGAGTCGGAAGTAATGTGGTGTATTGGAATTCTGAATGAAACCAACCTGCTTTCAGAATAAAATGAGTTGCGGTCTTACTGAAGGCCCCTCGTATTTAGCGGTAATACCAAGAAGCTGTATGAAACTGGACGAAAACTTATGCTCAGTATTAGAGACATAGATTTCTTGGGAAGGTTCTTCGAAAGTATATTGCATCTTTAAAGGAAAACTTGAATTTAACAATATTGTGCAATGAATTCTAGAGTATTGTTCCAGCGTTTGATGTCTTTATCGAGTAGGCATCATATCAGACATTGAACAAATTCAGAGACACGTTGCTAGAATAGTAACAGGTCGGTATAGCCCATACGGAAGTTTAGAAGAGAGAACTTACATCGCAATCTTCGGAAGAAAGACGACGCTGTTTCCGGAAATCCTGTTTGTAAATCTGAAGTTCGAGAACGACTGCGACCAATCTGCTAGCTCCATCGTATATCCCACGTTAGGGTTATGAGAACAAGATGAAGCTCGGGGCACATACAAGTGCATACAGACAGTAATTCTTGGCTTGCTCCTTGGGCGAATGGAATGGGATAGAAAATCTCTGATATTGCTACAAACTACCCTCTGCCAGACTCTGCATACCGGCTGGCGCAGTATACAGGGTGATTCAGCTGTCCCTGTTTTTGGGTTTTATGTAACCTGCAACGCCTTCAGATACCACGCACAAGATCTTCATATTCTGTTGCTCGCTACATGCAAACTCTTAGTCCTACAGAAAAAATGAACAGGACCTTTTGTAGGAAGTTTAATGTAGTTAAATTTGGTACTATGTTTTCGCCAGAGGCCATAGTTTTCCAGTTATTCAAGAAAAACCTACAAAAGTAACCTAAAAACGTGCTTTTGTTGAATAACTCGAAAACGTACCACAGTATAAAATTTAGCTACTTTAAATTTCCTACAAAAAGGTCCCCTTGATTTTTGATGCAGTACTAATAGTTTGTGGGTGGCGAGCGAGAGAATATGAATATCTCGCACGTGTTTTCTGTAGGTGTTGCGTGTTGTTTAAAACCTATCGATAGTGGCAGCTGAATTATCCTGTATATGTAGCTACAGATATTGACGACCAATCCATCTAACATATTTCTTTACTCACGATAGGTTCATTTACTAGAATAGCTTGATACGGGCGGTGTTAATGTCAATGAAAGGAAGTCGCATAGGCCACTGCTGTACCTGACCTCCATATCTCGGACAATTTACAGCGCATCTCCGGCTCTAGCAAGGACGTGAAGCTTCGTACAAGTGTGTATTCGACGGATGGGGAATGGGAAGGGAGGTTACGAGATTATGGGATAATGACTCTTCTCTCTCCAAAAACCAAAAGAAATGTACTCAGCACTGATGTATTATATTTGATGGAGGGAGAGGGAACTGAGAGAAAAGAGATAGGGGGAGGGCACATCACCCCTACCGCACCCTTCAGAACCTGACCAGGGGCCTGCACCTTCCTCCGTACGTTTATACATTTGATTATTCCTTGCACACGGATCCTATCACTGACTGCTGTCTTTGGCCTATGTTATTACGTCTGTACCAGCTACCAGTTTCGCTTCAGGCATATGTATGGCGGGAATAATTCTGTTTCCTGGTGCAGGATTCATCTGTCAAAACTATCATTTTCCAGTCGTTTGTGGTCCAGTTCCTAGATTCTTAGACTCATTATACATGGCTCCGTCATTTCATCGCTGTGAGAAGCATTCAGACTGGTATAAATCTGCTCTGCACACTTTGAAATCTGCAGCTCCTGGGGCAACTTTAAGCTTTACAGGCGTTATTGAATCTCTCAATGTAGCTACGATCAGATGTTGTCCTGTTTATTATGTTACACCAACTTGCAACAAACATTCGCTGTATCTTGGAAGCGCTACGAAAACCTTGAAGTGACCCTATACTGAAATATTACGGATCTAATGCACTGCTATCCGTTGTCTTTAGATCTCGTGTCTATTCGAGACAAGAAGTACTCCATTCTTCTTCGAACAACACATTTGGGGTTTACAGAGAAATATTAACGATCATTTACAGCGATTTATCACGTCTGTTCTATGCCCTCTTGGATGGATGTGTAGCAGCCCATTCTTCTCTTACGTTTGCAGTCAAGGTGGATGTAGATATTCGTGGTGATGCATAATCTCGCTATTCCCAGAACATTCGAGAAATGTCAGGTTGTGTTCGAGTCAGGATTTCGATACTGCCATCCTGCTACTTGCATTAAAAAAGGATACTATACAGAAAGCAGCTGGCAATTAAAGTATGCTCCGTTATGTTGTTGAATACAGTGATTTTCGACGAATATGTTTTCAGCGTGAATCAGCCATCAAGCTTTCAAATGATCCATGTAACAACCGGCACAATATTGTGACATAGAACAGATTTCTGCATGAGAAATGAGAGCACAAACTCCTGCCCTACCTCTAAATTTTATTGTGAGCTTTATAAAGGACAGATAATTACTTTTAGTCGCTGTTTTCCGAATCAGTATTATACAGTGTGTCAATTAGTGAAATGGTCTCCACGAGCAACATGTGGCATCGAAGAGGATTTCACGGCGAGGGGTATGTCTTAGACGTAGATTTTGGAGAATGGAAGCTAAGTTTCCTTGCAGCTAGCTGAGTAATCACGGTTCCATGAATATCAGCACAGACAAATGATGCATATACGCAAATGTCATTGATTCTGCTCTTTTTTTTTCATGCGGTGTAGAAAATACACACGCTGCTCTAGTACGTTGCGCTTCTCAGGCGTTTCTGAGAAATCGAGGTTCAAAGTTTTACGAGGCTGTCGAAAATCATAAACGAGCAAACGGTTCTGTACAAGCGCTTGTGTTTCTATAGCTACAGCAGTTATATCCTTTAAAGGCGTAGCGACTGGTCAATAGAATATTTTTCATCGGAATGAGTACTCATTTCATATCTTAACGGTTTCCTTTCCGCCAACTGTCGTCAAACGTGTTACAGCTGTACGACTCGAGGCCCAAATAGGACAATACACGAATATTCGTCTAGAACTTCTCACCTGTATATTAAATGCGGCTTTCTTCTATGCTGCAAGTGGTTATGAATCAAGGATTTAGTGTTCCTGTACTTATACATTAATTAAATTTAATGGCATTACATCAAATATTAGAGTTAGTGCCATCACCTGCTTACTGTGTAGATTTTGTGGGTAGGTTTTTTGTCTGTTTGTCAAAGGAAGCGTTCAATGTTGTGAAGTACACAACAAAGTCAGTTCTCTTTTGTAGTGTGTTTCACATAATATATTTTTCTCTATAACATAAAAAACAATGGGTGAAAGAAAAATTTTTGTAGATAGGTAAAAGTAAGAATCGCTGCTTTTTCTTCAGAGCTATGAAAAAAGTTTATTTAGCATTTTAATTAACTGAACTGCATGATCTTGGTGGAACATTGTATATTTATAAACTTATCGAAACACGGTTTTTTGCCTTTATTTACAAACATTTATTTTCGTGCGAGCTAGGTTTCAGGTTGTAAGGGCATTTTCTAGTACGGTGTAGTCTTCGACCCTTACATCTGCGTTTTTTTATTGGAAGGTACAGATTTTTCGAAAAAAATCCGTTTTGATTTCTTGCAAGCAAACAATAATTACTACGACTAAACCATTTCTGTTTTTGTCGATAGTTTACTCTTTTTTCAGTTTCCTGACATGTGATTAAAATTGATTGATAAGTACGTCTGATAACTCGATTCGTAAGTCCTTTTCTCAATAAATGGACAAAAAAATTGCGAGATTAACGTCATTTTTTCCTTCTGGTTAAAAATAAGAAAGCTATTCGTGTTGGAGTTCCATGTACAGAGCGGTCATAAAATCTCGACCAATTTTACGAATGCATTTAAGTAATACCCATGTACGCTGATGAGCCAAAAGATCATGACCACTTGCTTATTAACCTGTATGTCCGTCTAGGGAACAAAATACATCACGGATTCAACAGTTCATTGGTATGTTTGTGGAGGTGTGTGGCATTAGATGACTACGCACAGGTCATGTAATTCGCATAAATAACGGGCTGCTGATTTGCGTACGCGGTGATGGCGCCCGATAGCGACCCAGATGGGTTGCATAGGATTTACATCAGGCGAAATTCTGTGGCCCGGTTCTGGCTCCGAGACGCAGACAATTACATTGCTGAAAGAGGACATCTCCGTCGGGCAGAACATCAAGCATGAAGGTATGAAGGCGGTTGGCAGCTGTCAGCGCGTATTCGATTACTAATAGAGGTTCCATGCAAGCGAAGCAGAATGTCTCCCATAGCATAATACTGTTCCCACCAGCCTGTGTCCGTGGCGCGCTGCACGTTTCGAGCCGCCGTTCACTTCGATGACGGCGTTTGTGGAGACGACCGTCTACCTAGTGTAGCAAAAATTGATTTATCCGAAGAGCCGTCACGTTTCCATTGATCGACGGTCGAATCGCGTTGATTCCGTGACCACTGTAATCGTAACTGAAGAAGTCGCTGTGTCAGCATGTGACCACATAGGGGTAGTCTGTTGCGGAGCTCCAAGTTCAACATTGTGCTGTGATTCCATCTTCTTACTGAAGCTATGGTTCCAGGAATTATTCCAGCATATCACAGTATATCCTGTAACTGACTCTTTTGCAACAATTGAGGATCCACGAACTGTGGCTTTTTTGAATCGTAGTCACACATTTACTTTTCGTGTGTCTTTGCCATTCAGTGATAGCGTGTGGTGGTCCATTACCTCATATGTAGCAGATATGTTAGTTAACTTTGCCGCAGATACGAATGTGACCTCAGTAAACAAAATGCGATGCATGACGTATTCGCTGTGTGCAGCTTCTATCAGATCGCAACACACAGTTCTGCCGGCTACGTAATCTTTGTGGTCTAATATGCGAAGCATATGAATACGGTAGCTTTTTTCTTTAGCGTTAAGTGTAAAGCTTTCGGCGTCATTCATTTGGCCACCTCTAACTCGTTCATGAAAACGACTGGTTGATGCATTCTGACTTCTTGGGATTTCTCCTCTGATTCGCTGAACCGTCTCGTGTGGAACAAGATGTCTCCGAAGTGTGACTCATCGGCAAAGTTTCCATTTCTTTGGAACTTATTTTCTAGTAAGCTAATGTTTGCTCTTGGTTCTGCTGGCATGTAAAATTTTAGAGCGAGCGCCTTTTGGATTGCCATATAAGATAAGCCGCGCAATCGGAGACTAACACCAGCCACACGATATATTATCGTAAGTATTCTTCTTGAATATTCCGAAAAAAAGTAATTAGCGAACGATATCACTAGAATGGATTATAATTATCTATTGCGTAAATGCAGCCATTATTTCTTAGAAATTGATCGAGACTTCCGACCTCCTGTGTTATGGAAAGCGACGGTAAAGTAAGCCCTTTGTTCGAAGACCAGAACTATTGTTCTTACAAGGGAACCTCCCATCGCACCCCCCTCAGATTTAGTTGTAAGTTGGCACAGTGGATAGGCCTTGAAAAACTGAACACAGATCAATCGAGAAAACAGGAAGAAGTTGTGTGGAACTATGAAAAAAATAAGAAAAATATACAAACTCAGTAGTCCATGCGCAAGATAGGCAACATCAAGGATAGCTTGAACTCAAGAGCGCCGTGGTCCTGTGGTTAGCGTGAGAAACTGCGGAACGAGAGGTCCATGGTTCAAGTCTTCCCTCGAGTGGAAAGTTTAATTTTTTATTTTCAGACAATTATTATCTGTCCGCCCGTCCGTCCGATGCGAGGTAACTGCACCGACTGTGAAACTGTTGCATTGATTTGTTGCAGTTTATGTGACAAACTCTTGTGTTTTCATCACTTTTTTGGGAGCGATTATCACATCCACAAGGAAACCTAAATCGGGCAAGGTAGAAGAATCTTTTTACCCATTCGCCAAGTGTACAAGTTAGGTGGGTCGACAACATATTCCTGTCATGTGACGCACATGCCGTCACCAGTCTCGTATAGAATATATCAGACGTGTTTTCCTGTGGAGGAATCGGTTGACCTATGACCTTGCGATCAAATGTTTTCGGTTCCCATTGGAGAGACACATCCTTTCGTCTACTAATCGCACGGTTTTGCGGTGCGGTCGCAAAACACAGACACCAAACTTATTACAGTGAACAGAACGTCAATGAACGAACGGACAGATCATAACTTTGCGAAAGTAAAGAAAGTAAACTTTTCACTCGAGGGAAGACTCGAACCAAGGACCTCTCTTTTCGGAGCTGCTCACGCTAACCACGGGACCACGGCGCTGCTGAGCTCAGGCTGTCCTTGATGTTGCCTATCTTACGCATGGACTACTCAGTTTGTATATTTTGCTTATTTTTTTCATAGTTCCACACAGCTGCTTCCTGTTTTCTCGATTGATCTGTGTTCAGTTTTTCAAGGCCTATCCACTGTGCCAACTTATAACTAAATCTGAGGGGGGTGCGATGGGGAGGTTCCCTTGTTAGCAGAAGCTCATCGAGGCGCTCTTTGATTCATTTTACTCCCTAAATTATCTAGTGTGTTCACAGGATTATCAGAGAACAATTTGGGTAGCGGAATACACAATAGGCTCTGAATTACAGCTGAAGAGGTCAGCGCAAAATAATAGCAACGCAACCAACAGTACTGCCGTAGCTGGCCAGTGACGCCGGGCGAACGATGATAGCGCGGGAAGTCGGAATACGCTCCCCTCGCTGCTGCTATAGGTTCAAGGATGCAGCACGTTCTAGACTTCCAATCTGTGGACGTCAGTGGTACAGGAAGGTTTTTCAGATTAGGTGTTTCTATCTGTAACTTACAAAATAATAAGAACCACAAGCTGATAAAGATAGGTGACTACCATGTAGGCTTCAGAAAAGGAAGGTCCTGTATTGAACGGTTTTGGAACATGCGAACGCTCCTGAAGGTCAGACAGACGAATAACACTGTAGTTACATTTGTGGACTTTAACAAGGCATACAACTCCATAGACAGGCAGGTCCTCTTTGTCACATTAGAAGAATATGGTACAGATAGAAAAACTAGGACACTTGTACAACATACACTTACAGATACCATATCGAAAATAAAATTTATTGGAAAAATCTCAAACCCATTCGAGATACATATAAGGGTCAGACAAAGAGATAGTCTCTCACAGCTTTTATTCAACATTGTCTTATTATTATATTAACACACACACACACACACACACACACAAACACACACACACACACACACACACACACAGGCTGACAAACATGATCACAAAACGCAGACTTGGACACATACATAGAATGAACAACAGACTCACAAGGAGGATTTTTTATGTAGTAAACAGTTCAGTCAAAAGAACATAGTTTACAGAAATAGAAGAAGGCCTAAAACAAGCAGGGATCTGTATAGAAATGGTAAATGAAAGAGTGAAATTCAGAAAGAAAATTATGAACACGAAAACTGAAGTAAAAGAAAGGAAGGAAAAAGGTAGAATTCGAACAGAGCAAGGGAAACAGGAACCCAGCCAAAGAATAAAGAGGTTTCGGGAAGAGAAAAAGAGAAGGAAACAACAATAAAAAAATGAATAACAATGTAACATTCAAGTTAACCACTGTACCGGAGGCAAAAATGTGTAATAATTATATTGATAGTTTAGGTAGGTAAATGTAAGAAAAGTTATTTATTTTACGGGGTTATGAACATAGTGTATTGAATAGCTCAGTGGATTAGAGATAACAACCAACCAGTTGCAAAACACAGTTTTGTTAAACCTTGACCATGGTCTCGATGGTTTTAAAATCGTCTTCTTCAGAAAACGTAGGACTTACTAACAAGTTAACGACATTGCGTGTCGAACAAAGATCGTAAAATAACAATAAGCAAAATTACAGGAAATGTTACAAAATTTTTTTAGAGAAGAATACTCACGTAAAATCACATTATCTATAGTCAATGTGGAAGTCGTTTACTCAGTCTAGTACATGTCATCTACTTAATAACCATTTAAAAAACTTTATATAAAGGTAGTGCCCATCTATTGTAGGGCCTTGTCTTAAAACTTACATTTCCTTTTTCTATACATCACATATTTGACGCAGGATACAACAACATATGGTATACCACTTTAAAGACTTGTATAAAACTGACATTTTTTAAAAGTTTTAAGACAAAACCCTGCAGTGGACCGCTACTACTTTTATATAATGTACCATAAATGGTGATTAAGTGTATGGCATGTACTAGCGTGAGGTAACGACTCCCACATTGACTATAGATAATGTGATTTTACGTGAGTATGCATCTCTAAAAGTTTTTTTGTAACATTTCCTGTAATTTTCCTTATTGTAACGCTACTATCTTTGTTCCATACACAATGTCGTAATCTGTTAATACGTCCTACCTCTTTTGAAGAAGACGGTTCTAAAACCTTCGAAACTATGGTCAAGATTTAATAAACCTGTATTTTGCAACTGATAGGCTGTTATTTCTAATCCATTGAAGCTCTCGCATGTACATTAAAGCACAGCCATGTTCATAATCTTTATAGTGTATTTAGTTATTTTCCATAAAGGTGCAGCAACGAGTTACAGTTTTTCTTATCATGTAGCTGATGTACGGGTTGGCCATAACTAAAGTTACAGTTTCAAAACGCTGTAGAATGAGCACCACTGCTCAAATGACGTCAAATTTAACAGTGTATTACTAACGTAGGGGGCAATGTCAAGAAACAAAACAAAACAAAGAAAAAGGAAACGAAAATTTTAGCAATTGATAGCGTCTTGTCGTAAATGAGGTCACTTACAAATGAAAGATCAATCGCAGTACGATGAATATGGTTTGAGTTGCACATTACAGCATCCGAGTAGTTCAATGTGAAGTCAACAGTTGTGGCACAATTAGCTAGATACGCCTGTCCACCATGGCAAGGATGGTTCCTCTGAAAGGGCACGGCCGACTTCCTTCCCCATCCTTCCCTAATCCGATGAGACCGATGACCACGCTGTCTGCTCTCCTTCCCCAAAACAACCAACCAACCGCCATGGCAAGGTCGTACCACATCCGACGGCAAAAGTAGTTTTCTAAGTGTCCTGGGACCGAAAACCGCATGAAAAGCAAAATGACATCGGCTTTTAATTGTCCTGCGGCCAAAAATCGCATAAAAGGCAAAATGACATCGGTTTGTAATATGTTCAATATGTCTAGTATTTACTGCTACGAACTGAAATCGAGAAAAAGCTTGTTTCGCAACAGAGCGAAGTGTCTCGAGGGTCAGGTTTTGAATGCGATGTGCAATGTGTGCTTTCAGTTCAGCTACGTTCGTAATTGGAGTATCGAACACAACATCATGCGATATCGGTGTCCAACCTGTAGGAAAATGACAGGTGGTGATTCTAGCGTTACCGAAACGCCTCTGCAGTAGCCGCTTCACTGGCTGTGCGACGTGCAGAGGAGCGCCATCTTGCATAAAAATGATCCTACCCACACATCCACGCTGTTGAAAGGTTGGAACGACGACGGTGGGCAAAAGACTCTCATAGCGTTTACCAGTGACGGTACAGGTAACAAACACGACCCACAGGACTCATCTCCTCGAAAACATACGGCTCTGCGATAAACGGTGCCGCCAATCCGCACCACACAGTCACCTTTGCACACGGAAGTGGTACCGGTTGATGTTCGTGCGGATTTTTCGTTGTTCATATGCTGCAGTTCTGCGCGTTGACATGTCCTTGGAGATGGAAATTGGTTTCATCTGTCCACAGACTATTCCATGCTCATTCATTGTCTACTTACCTGCGAGCAAGAAATTCGAGAGCGAACATTTGTCTAGCTGGCAGGTCAGCTGGAAGCAACTCCTGAACATCTGTGATTTTGTGTGGATAGCAATGCAGGACGTTTCGTAGGATTTTATGCAGTTTGCTCGCAGGAATGTCGGACATTCAGGCAATTCCCCTTGCACTGCATGTTTCCACACCACCACTCGACCCCTCCTCCAAAGCTGTGGCCACATCTTCGACAGACGTCGGATGAACTGCTCTCCTCCCTATGTCACATTACACTTCAAAAGAACCTGACTTTCCGAATTTTCTGAAGGTGGCAGGGGTAAAGTACGGGGAGCGAAAGGCTATTTACAATTTGTACAGAAACCAGATAGCAGTCATAAGAGTCGAGGGACATGAAAGGGAAGCAGTGGTTGGGAAGGGAGTGAGACAGGGTTGTAGCCTCTCCCCAGTGCTATTCAATCTGTATATTGAGCAAGCAGTAAAGGAAACTAAAGAAAAGTTCGGAATGTATTAAAATCCACGGAGAAGAAATAAAAACTTTGATGTTCGCCGATGACATTGTAATTCTGTCAGAAACAGCAAAGGACTTGGAAGAGCAGTTGAACGGAATGGACAGTGTCTTGGAAGGAGGGTATAAGATGAACATCAACAAAAGCAAAACGAGGATAATGGAATGTAGTCGAATTAAGTCGGGTGATTAGATTAGGAAATGAGACACTTAAAGTAGTAAAGGAGTTTTGCTATTTGGGGAGCAAAATAACTGATGATGGTGGGAGTAGAGATGATATAAAAATGTAGACTGGCAATGGCAAGGAAAGCGTTTCTGAAGAAGAAAAAATTTATTAACATCGAGTATTGATTTAAGTGTTAGGAAGTCGTTTCTGAAAGTATTTGTATGGAGTGTAGCCATGTATGGAAGTGAAACATGGACGATAAATAGTTTAGACAAAAAGAGAATAGAAGCTTCGAAATGTGGTGCTACAGAAGAATGCTGAAGATTAGATGGGTAGATCACATAACTAATGAGGAGGTATTGAATAGAATTGGGGAGAAGAGCAGTTTGTGGCACAACTTGACTAGAAGAAGGGATATGTCCTGAGGCATGAAGGGATCACCAATTTAGTACTGGAGGGCAGCGTGGAGGGTAAAAATCGTCGAGGGAGACCAAGAGATAAGTACACTAAGCAGATTCAGAAGGATGTTGGCTGCAGTAGGTACTGGGAGATGAAAAGCTTGCACAGGATAGAGTAGCATGGAGAGCTGCATCAAACCAGTCTCAGTACTGAAGACCACAACAACAACAACAACAACAACATAATCATTTTCTCCAGACCGTTAGCAGACATTGGACCAATGCCATTTTTCATACCCTTGAGTGTCCAGGACTTGGGCAGGGCTACTGGCGCACAGTCACCGCTCGCGGAATGCGCGATGTTTCATGGCGTCAGTCATGTTGGGCATCTCGGATGCAACCTGAGAAACAGCCGTGTACCGCGTGTCTGTCTGTGTGCACATTTTTCGTTCCATGCCGTTTCCCCTTGCGTCAATAAGATGCTGTTCAAATTTGACCCATTCTGAGCAACGGTTATCTTTCTATAGCGTTTTGAAACTGGAACTTTAATTATGGGCACTCTGCATGTAAATTAGCTGTACACATATCAGTTTGAACCGAATTTCTATCAATTTTATTTAGAGAGCCAGAAACGTTCAAAGTTTTAGGGTTGGATACAGCATGTTGCGCATAATTTGCTGCGTTCAGATGGATGATCAGGTGCCAGGATGTTCATTTAAACCTGTTGGTTAAGGGGAGAAGGAAGGCAATTTTTATCCCTACTCTGCCAATGTTATTTTACCCTTTGAATAGGTACACTTTTCAAAAGAACTATAAGTGATAAAACAATGAAATTTTGATTCTTTCACTAGCAAAATTTAGCTTTCTTTGTTATTAACTTATTACCACCTGCAATACAAATTTTAAAAATATTCATGTTTCTAACCCCATTACTTTATCAAATCATGGTACCTGAAAGTAAAGTTGTTGATGAGAATTACTTACCACTAATATTTTCCTGCACCATACTGAGCATCATCTGAATCATACTGATCTTCGTTTCTTCTCTTGGTCCTTCTTTTCTGTCTGGCTTCTTTTGTGTATTTTCAATTAGCAATATCTGCTTTGCGGATTCTCTCTTTATCTATTTGCACTAAGGATTTTGCAGTATTTCCACTAGATTTTATGCCCAATAATTACAAAACATCTATTTTTCTAATTACACCATCATTGAAGCATAAAATAGCACCATAAACACATAATTTGTGGGTTGTAAGCTGAACAAACACAGTTTTCGGTAACCAGTTCCAAAAGACAGAATTCACACATTCATTTAAATTTTGGGTTTTCTCACGAAGACATTTCTTCAACAAGGTATCTTTACAAAGATCTCTAAATATGGGTTTAATTTCATTCATTACTGGCGGCTGCTGTGGCCGTGCGGTTCTAGGCGCTTCAGTCCGGTACCGCGCGACCGCTACGGTCGTAGATTCGAATCCTGCCTCGGGCATGGATGTGTGTGATGTCCTTAGGTTAGTTAGGTTTAAGTAGTTCTAAGTTCTATGGGACTGATGACCTCAGATGTTAAGTCCCATATTGCTCAGAGCCATCATTCATTACTGATGCAAGTAAAGAGTGTTTGTGGTCGTATTTGGCGCTTCTCCTGTACTTGCACCAAGTGTCAGGATCATTCGGACAAAGATCGTGCACTGGATTATCATGCGTATGGGAATAAATAGCCCATAGAGCTTTTTTCATATTTTCTAAATTCTCTACATTTCTTCTTATGGCCAAGCCATAATAGTTCTGTAATCTAGCTATTTCAACATTTGTCAGGTGACCTTTACCACCTATCTCCTTACTGTCTTCCAATACTATTTTTGACTTTTCTTTCAATAATCTTCTCAACCTGGACCACATTATCTTTTGGACATGACCAATGCACTTTAATTTAGAAATTGTGACATTAGAACCATAGGGTTGTTCTGCACATATACGGTCATAAGCCTTGCTGTCACCTTCCCCTAAATACTGTGTGTATCTAACACCTCTGTTTGCTACTGAACGATTAAAAATCCTGAGAACTCCTGCTGCTCCCATCCCAACACTTGGACCACTATAATTCATCTGACAGTTATGTTCACGCTCTTTCTCATTTCCACTGCCACAAGTTTTACAGTACTTACTGAGAACCGCTACATCAATTACCATTTAGTGAAGTGTGTCCACGTTTCTGCCAGCTCATATCAAAACATGCACAAATATCACCACTTTCACTATCATCACTTTGCTTGAGTGCTTCTTCAGCTGCTTCTTCCATTGATATGTTACAAACTTCAACAACAGCAGTACTCATAACGTTATTGTAAGTCATAAATTTTGCAGGAGGATTAGGAATGTCAAGTAATGCACATAAGAGTTTGCCTGCCTCCATCCCTTTACCAATAGATCTGGGACCATAAACTAGTCTTATGTTGTTCTTATATAAATTATTATTTGCCATTTTTGATGTCATTGTTGTAGCAACTGCACCACATTTTGTACAACTCAATGTCAGTTTTGACAGAATCTCTCTACGAAGACGCTGATTCTCAGCCATAGATACGTCACCATCACATATTCTGCACACAGTATTTTTGGAATTGAATCACAGAGTATGCTAAGGTTCACTATAATATTTCCAAACGAATGTTCATCTCCACAAGCTGATCGGGAGGAAATGCCTTGAACACACTGCAGTTTCTTTCTTGATGTACTGATTTTCTTTATGTCTAACAGTCTTGGGTCCTTTGACCCACTAACCTCATTTACCTTTACGTATTTATTTCCTCTGAATTTTAATTTAGGTGAGAATTTCTTCATTCGCGGCATTTTTATGAAAACACGCGGAACCAAAGAAAATACAAATCAACACGTACTTCACTCACAACAAACTTCACTAAGTACGCCGGCCGGAGTGACCGAGCGGTTCTAGGCGCTACAGTCTGGAACCGCGCGACCGCTACGGTCGCAGGTTCGAATCCTGCCTCGGGCATGGATGTGTGTGATGTCCTTAGGTTAGTTAGGTTTAAGTAGTTCTAAGTTCTAGGGGACTGATGACCTCAGCAGTTAAGTCCCATAGTGCTGAGAGCCATTTTTTTCACTAAGTACAACCATTAACGCCCGAAAACAATAACAAACACGACCGTAAAAAAGAGTATCGATAGTAGATACAGGTAAGGAAACACTGAAGCGATAAAACAATAGAAGCATGAAATAATATACAAGGAGTAAAAGAATGCTGTGCATTATCTCTACATGGCGCAAAAAGGAAGGCGTAGCATTTAAATACCAGATTGCACAGAGCCTCAGTGACTTAGCGGATGACGTTTTCCCGCTTTCTCTGACGTGGTATAGATCTTTGATATGGTGCCTGTTGGAACACCGAACACTTGGGCTACCTTGGTTACAGACGCGCCTAGCATACGAGCACCAACAATTTTCCTACATTGGAATACACTTAGCTCCGACACAAGGCACTCACAACCATGCAGAACACGGCTGTGACCACGACTGACACTTGGAACACGCTGAGGGTATTGCAAAGGTGTCGTTCGGGGTCAAATGCAACAGCACCATTCGCAGGCTTGAATATGGTCAAGCGTGCATTTATTTCGGTGTTTCCATTTTTTATCGAACCCCTGTTTACAGCATTCTTTCAGGAAAGATAGCCGACTTTACTATTAGCATACTGGTTAGACTTAGCTGACAAGTTACGTGCCCAATTTTTAGTTACTTTTGAATTCTTTACGTCAATCACATGTGTGTCTGTTAATTAAAATAAGGGCTTCTTGGCGATTTTAATTTTCCGAACTCCTCTTAAAAACGAAGTTTTGTGCAAAATTGTGTTTATTTTTGTTGTGTTGTTGTTGTGGTCTTCAGTCCTGAGACTGGTTTGATGCAGCTCTCCATGCTACTCTATCCTGTGCAAGCGTTTTCATCTCCCAGTACCTACTGCAACCTACATCCTTCTGAATCTGCTTAGTGTATTCATCTCTTGGTCTCCCTCTACGATTTTTACCCTCCACGCTGCCCTCCAATACTAAATTGGTGATCCCTTGATGCCTCAGAACATGTCCTACCAACCGATCCCTTCTTCTGGTCAAGTTGTGCCACAAACTTCTCTTCTCCCCAATCCTATTCAATACTTCCTCATTAGTTATGTGATCTACCCATCTAATCTTCAGCATTCTTCTGTAGCACCACATTTCGAAAGCTTCTATTCTCTTCTTGTCCAAACTATTTATCGTCCATGTTTCACTTCCATACATGGCTACACTCCATACGAATACTTTCAGAAATGACTTCCTGACACTTAAATCAATACTGGATGTTAACAAATTTCTCTTCTTCAGAAACGCTTTCCTTGCCATTGCCAGCCTACATTTTATATCCTCTCTACTTCGACCATCATCAGTTATTTTGCTCCCCAAATAGCAAAACTCCTTTACTACTTTAAGTGCCTCATTTCCTAATCTAATTCCCTCAGCATCACCCGACTTAATTAGACTACATTCCATTATCCTTGTTTTGCTTTTGTTGATGTTCATCTTATATCCTCCTTTCAAGACACTGTCCATTCCATTCAACTGCTCTTCCAAGTCCTTTGCTGTCTCTGACAGAATCACAATGTCATCGGCGAACCTCAAAGTTTTTATTTCTTCTCCATGAATTTTAATACCTACTCCGAATTTTTCTTTTGTTTCCTTTACTGCTTGCTCAATATACAGATTGAACAACATCGGGGAGAGGCTACAACCCTGTCTCACTCCCTTCCCAACCACTGCTTCCCTTTCATGTCCCTCGACTCTTATAACTGCCATCTGGTTTCTGTACAAATTGTAAATAGCCTTTCGCTCCCTGTATTTTACCCCTGCCACCTTTAGAATTTGAAAGAGAGTATTCCAGTCAACATTGTCAAAAGCTTTCTCTAAGTCTACAAATGCTAGAAACGTAGGTTTGCCTTTCCTTAATCTTTCTTCTAAGATATGTCGTAAGGTCAGTACTGCCTCACGTGTTCCAGTGTTTCTACGGAATCCAAACTGATCTTCCCCGAGTTTGGCTTCCATTAGTTTTTCCATTCGTCTGTAAAGAATTCGTGTTAGTATTTTGCAGCTGTGACTTATTAAACTGATAGTTCGGTAATTTTCACATCTGTCAACACCTGCTTTCTTTGGGATTGGAATTATTATATTCTTCTTGAAGTCTGAGGGTATTTCGCCTGTTTCATACATCTTGCTCACCAGATGGTAGAGTTTTGTCAGGACTGGCTCTCCCAAGGCCGTCAGTAGTTCCAATGGAATGTTGTCTACTCCGGGGGCCTTGTTTCGACTCAGGTCTTTCAGTGTTCTGTCAAACTCTTCACGCAGTATCATATCTCCCATTTCATCTTCATCTACATCCTCTTCCATTTCCATAATATTGTCCTCAAGTACATCGCCCTTGTATTGACCCTCCATATACTCCTTCCACCTTTCTGCTTTCCCTTCTTTGGTTAGAACTGGGTTTCCATCTGAACTCTTGATGTTCATGCAAGTGGTTCTCTTATCTCCAAAGGTCTCTTTAATTTTCCTGTAGGCAGTATCTATCTTACCCTTAGTGAGATAGGCCTCTACATTCTTATATTTGACCTCTAGCCATCCCTGCTTAGCCATTTTGCACTTCCTGTCGATCTCATTTTTGAGACGTTTGTATTCCTATTTGCCTGCTTCATTTACTGCATTTTTATATTTTCTCCTTTCATCAATTAAATTCAATATTTCTTTTGTTACCCAAGGATTTCTACTAGCCCTCGTCTTTTTACCTACTTGATCCTCTGCTGCCTTCGCTACTTCATCCCTCAAAGCTACCTATTCTTCTTCTACTGTATTTCTTTCCCCCATTCCTGTCAATTGTTCCCTTATGCTCTCCCTGAAACTCTGTACGACCTCTGGTTCTTTCAGTTTATCCAGGTCCCATCTCCTTAAATTCCCACTTTTTTGCAGTTTCTTCAGTTTTAATCTACAGGTCATAACCAATAGATTGTGGTCAGAGTCCACATCTGTCCCTGGAAACGTCTTACAATTTAAAATCTGGTTCCTGAATCTCTGTCTTACCATTATATAATCTATCTGATACCTTTTAGTATCTCCAGGGTTCTTCCATGTATACAACCTTCTTTCATAATTCTTAAACCAAGTGTTAGATATGATTAAGTTGTGCTCTGTGCAAAATTCTACCAGGCGGCTTCCTCTTTCATTTCTTAGCCCTAATCCATATTCACCTACTATGTTTCCTTCTCTCCCGTTTCCTACACTCGAATTCCAGTCACCCATGACTATTAAATTTTCGTCTCCCTTCACAATCTGAATAATTTATTTTATTTCATCATACATTTCTTCAATTTCTTCGTCATCTGCAGAGCCAGTTGGCATATAAACTTGTACTACTGTAGTAGGTGTGGGCTTCGTATCTATCTTGGCCACAATAATGCGTTCACTATGCTGTTTTTAGTAGCTTACCCGCATTCCTATATTCCTATTCATTATTAAACCTACTCCTGCATTACCCCTATTTGATTTTGTGTTTATAACCCTGTAGTCACCTGACCAGAAATCTTGTTCCTCCTGCCACCGAACTTCACTAATTCCCACTATATCTAACTTCAACCTATCCATTTCCCTTTTTAAATTTTCTAACCTACCTGCCCGATTAAGGGATCTGACATTCCACGCTCCGATCCGTAGAACGCCAGTTTTCTTTCTCCTGATAACGACATCCTCTTGAGTAGTCCCCGCCCGGAGATCCGAATGGGGGACTATTTTACCTCCGGAATATTTTACCCAAGAGGACGCCATCATCATTTAATCATACAGTAAAGCTGCATGCCCTCGGGAAAAATTACGGCTGTAGTTTCCCCTTGCTTTCAGCCGTTGTTTATTTTTATATGAATATATTGTTTACAGACCCTGAATGAATGTTCAAATGTGTGTGAATTACTAAGGAACCAAACTGCTGAGGTCATCGGTCCCTAGACTTACACACTACTTAAACTAACTTATACTATGAACAACACACACACCAATGCCTGAGGAAGGACCGAACCTCTGGCGGGAGGGGCCGAGCAATCCGTGACATGGCACCTCTAACCGCGAGGCCACTCCGCGCGACTTTGAATGAACAATACGTCATTATAGTCACGTGCAAGCTGTGTCAATCTAACAATTCGTAGGAAAGGGACTAGCTCCAGTCCATTATGCGTCTCCTTTTTACCCCATTATTATATTTCTTGCAATTATGGAGCGGCCGACACTCGTTAAGTGCCATTCTTGATCCACACACGCTACACTAATTGAAAAGCGTGCATTAAAACATTAAAATATAGTAAACTCTGGCTTATATAATTATGACTTTATAATCATGATGTAGTGATGAAGACTTCATTTGTGTCCATTGTGGTGTTCGTGTTGTTGATGTTGACAATATTGACATTGGTACCGCTGTTCGTCAAGCATATCTGTGTAAATTAAGTGTGTGGAATGAGAACGTGACAAAGATGGTGTAAGTTGGGTGTGAAAACCGAAATGATTTTAGGGGTACGTGTATGCGTACAGAAGAGCTAGCATTTGCGAGGGTTGTCGTAATCTGACAGGATCTTCATGGGTTTATGATGGGATTTGAAGGTTGTAGAATCGAATATGCTAAGCAGTATTTTGTGAGAGTGGAATTACACAAAGGTATCTATGCAGGAATAAGACATGGGAGAGGTTCTGAGAGTATATGTCGATGGAATTTAAATGAAATGTGCAATGGACGGCCACTGTGACTTGTTGGAGGGCATGAAACCGCTTAAGTGCGTCACTGGTTATAAAGGAGATTCTAATAAATGATAACTCATTTAGCGTTGTGAGCTCTTAGGGTGGAATTGTGTATCGATGGAGTGGATAAATACATGAAGTGCCGCGTATAGTGCGGGTATAGTGACGGCAGTACAGAAGTCGTCTTGTGGTGTTCGCTTCATCTACTCCTCAAGAACAACATCGTAGGCTGCCCACTACAGATTTGCGAATAATATATGCGCGAACACTGTAAAAATGAAGACGCTCTTGCTTACATCCGGATGGACTTATGGTCTCCCCCGTGAATTGACCTCATTAATACAGTAGTCTGTCTAGGCATCGGCGCATTGCTGCTCTTCATTTCTGGTGGTTTTGCTAGCAATTCTGCACTCAGAACTGTGGCTTGACGGCCGAGATGCATATAGTTATGGAAGCACGAAAATAAAAATGAAGATACATTTCAGCAGCTACGCGAGGATTCGTTACATGCCTTTTTGCCGAAATGTGTCAGACGAGTGGTGGAATGGTCCACATGCTCTTCTAGATAGGGGCTACAGAACTTGACCGTAAGCTGCATATCGCACAGAAGAACGGCGGTGCAAGTCGCCAACTTCCGCATCCGGTCACATTGCTGAGTGCTAGTTCCAAGTACTGAAGAGTGCTCGACAATATCCGTTGGTCACATCTTCCTCGATGCGTGACCGGGCGGACCAGCGAGGCGCTCTGTGACACCAAAAGCTTTACTTATCGTTGCAGGTCATTTAGAAGGCGCATTATGCTATGAATTCAGGAAAATGGGCACCCGTTTAAGAGGAGACGGAAGGCAAGTGGGCTTCAAAAATTCGATTTTTAGATTTTAGCATATTTGAAATACCTGGTCTTTCCTGTTTGAGACAGTTTTTGTTTTATAAAAATACAACAACTTTCTTGAAGTCTGAAGGCCCTGTCCCAATGCATCTTGCTCACCAGATGGTAGAGTTTTGTCAGCGCTGGCTCTCCCAGTGCTATCAGTAGTTCTAATGGAATGCTGTCTACTCCCGGGGCCTTGTTTCGACTTACGTCTTTCAGTGCTCTGTCAGACTCCTCACGCAGTATCATATCTCCCATTTAATCTTCATCTACATCCTCTTCCATTTCCATAATATTGTCCTCAAGAACATCGCCCTTGTATAGACCCTCTATATACTCCTTCCACCTTTCTGCTTTCCCTTCTTTGCTTAGTACTGGGTTTCCATCTGAGCTCTTGATATTCATGCAACAGGTTCTCTTTTCTCCAAAGGTCTCTTTCAATTTTTCTGTAGGCAGTATCCATCTTACCCCTAGTGATATACGCCTCTACACCCTTACATTTGCTTAGCCATTTTGCGCTTCCTTTGTATCTCATTTTTGAGACGTTTGTATTCCTTTTTGCCTGCTTCATTTACTGCATTTTTGTATTTTCTTCTTTCATCAATTAAATTCAGTATCTCTTCTGTTACCCATGGATTTCTATTAGCCCTCCTCTTTTTACCTACTTGATCCTCTGCTGCCTTCACTATTTCATCTCACAGAGCTACCCATTCTTCTTCTACTGTATTCCTTTCACACAGTCTTGTCAATCGTTCCCTAATGCTCTCCCTGAAACTCTCTTCAACCTCTGGTTCTGTCAGTTTATCAAGGTCCCATCTCCTTAAAAGCCCACCTTTTTGCAGTTTCATTAGTTTTAATCTACAGTTCATAACCAACAGATTGACGTCAGAGTCCACATTTGTCCCTGGAAACGTCTTACAATTTAAAATCTGGTTCTTGAATCTCTGTCTTACCATTATATAATCTATCTGAAACCTGTCAGTATCTCCAGGCTTCTTCCATGTATACAACCTTCTTTCATAATTCTTAAACCAAGTGTTAGCTATGATTAAGTTATGTTTTGTGCAAAATTCTACCAGGCGGCTTCCTCTTTCATTCCTCACCCCCATTCCATATTCACCTACTACGTTTCCTTCTCTTCCTTTTCCTACTATCGAATTCCAGTCACTCATGACTATTGAATTATCGTCTCCCTTCACTATGTGAATAATTCTTTTATCTCATCATACATTTCATCAATCTCTTCATCATCTGCGTAGCTAGTCGGCATATAAACTTGTACTACTGTGGTAGGCGTGGGTTTTGTATCTATCTTGGCCGCAATAATGCGTTCACAATGCTGTTTGTAGTAGCTTACCCGCATACCTATTTTTTATTCATTATTAAACCTACTCCTGCACTACCCCTATTTGAATTTGTATTTATAAACTTGTATTCACCTGACCAGAAGTCTTGTTCCTCCTGCCACCGAACTTCACTAATTCCCACTATATCTATCTTTAACCTATCCATTTCCCTTTTTAAATTTTCTAACCTACCTGTCCGATTAAGGTATCTGACATTTCACGCTCCGATCCGTAGAACGCCAGTTTTCTTTCTGCTGATAACGACATCCTCTTGAGTAGTCCCCGCCCGGAGATCGGCATGGGGGACTATTTTACCTCCGGAATATTTTACCCAAGAGGACGCCATCATCATTTAACCATACAGTAAAGCTGCATGCCCTCGGGAAAAAGTACGGCTATAGTTTCCTCTTGCTATCAGCTGTTCGCAGTACCAGCACAGCAAGAGCGTTTGGTTAGTGTTGCAAGGCCAGGTCAGTCAATCATCCAGACTGTTACCCCTGCAAATACTGAAAAGGCTGCTGCTCCTCTTCAGGAACCACACGTTGGTCTTGCCTCTCAACAGATACCCCTCCGTTGCGGTTGCACCTAATGGTACGGCTATTTGTATCGCTGAGGCACGCAAGTCTCCCCACGAACGGCAAGGTCAATGGTTCAGGTGGGGGGGGGGGGGGGGGAGGGTGACAAGTATTATGCGACCGTTTGGCTGATCATGTCCATCCAATGGTACAATGTTTGTTCCCTAATGATGATGCCGTATTCCAAGACTACAGAGCCCCCGTTCACACAGCTTGAATGTCCAAGTAGTGGTTTTGTGAGCACGAGGACGGATTTTCACATCTCCCTCGGCCACGACAGTCACCATATATCAATTTTATTGAGCCTTTGTGGCCTACTTTTGAGGAAAGTAGTTGTAACCGCTATCAACTTCTGACATCGTTACCTGAACTTAGCACTGTTTTGCAGGGTAAATGACATAATATTCCCTTGGAATCCATACAGGACCTGTATTTATCCGTTCAGAGTGTACTGGAGGCTGTTGTAAACGCCAACGGTTTTCTTATTCCGTAATATGTTGGTTGGTTGATTTCGGGGAGGAGACCAAACAGTGAGGTCATCGTCCCATCGGATTAGGGAAGGATGGGGATAAAGTCAGCCGTGCCCTTTCAAACAAACTCTCCCGGCATTTGCCTGAAGCGATTTAGGGATGGCAGGACGCGGGCTTGAACCGTCGTCCTCCCGAATCCGTGTTCACTGTGATAACCACTGCGCCATCTCGCTCGGTGCCGTTTTAGGCATGCTAATGTGGTGTGTTTTGCGTGCATCCACATTTCTGGCCACGCCCTGTATTTCTAACTCTAACCCACTATATTAGCAACGAAGGCACATTAACACTAGAGATGTAAAACAGCAGTTCCATTGTGTTTTGAACTGGAAGCAGCGGTTTCCGTAGATTATGTGTAGTTACTGAATTGTGCGATAAATAAAATAAACAAAAAAATCGAGCACCATTATTACAGAGGTTTCATAAATCAGAGACGAATGAAGTTCCGCATGTGACTGAATAATATTGTCAGCATTTTGAATATAAATTGACTTTAAGCCATATTTCTGACGCTGTTCCTCATTATAAGGAGAAGGTAAAGGCGAAAGAGAAAGTTTTTATTATTTTACCTATTTTCGTTCAACATTAGTCGCGCCATGTCAGTGTTCGAAGTTTTATTGGTTTCTGATGTCATTCCAGAATAGTTAGGTAAATGCTTCTCTCGCACATCATCGCTTTGTCTGAGAAAATGGCTGCTTCCAAAGGGCGTGTTTGAGAGTACGAACGGGCAGGAATTTCTCGGCAGCCCAATTATGGAGTGACGAAGCAGGGAACAGAACTGCCGGAAGCAACAAAGTTCTCAGTATGAATCATTCCGCCTCGCTACACCGGCACTGCCACACAGCTGCCTAGAAGCTTGGCTGTGAATCATCGAAGCTGTAGAAACCCTGATGTCGCTGCACGTGACATTCCGACGAAATCCTCGAGTACGGTACCCGTCGTTCTCTAGATCTGCGCGTAAATGACGCAAGAAGTCGGGAGCTACGATCCTAACCACGCTTGTCAGTTGACGAGTCTGTTGTTGCTATCAGTGTAACGATCCGTCTCACGCACGGCATCTTTGATAAAATTTAGTGACTTATTTTATCAATAAGCAGTACTATAGATTAAATAAAATTCTATCGCCAAGCAAAATAATGTTATTGTAAAAGGACTGAAACTCATGTTAGCACTACTTCATTGCGTTGGAACTCAGTGTCGGTGGGAAATGTTCATCGAATATGTCAGTTTGTATCGAGAACTTAAAAAAAGAAAAATATAAGAATAATAATTTTGTATTGCTTAATGCCAAATGATAAAAACCATGTGGATAAATTAACAATCATATTCAGTGAGTACCTTAAGATACGTTTCACTTTCCAAAGCTTAGCAATGACCAAGGTAGGGCGAATGTATGGATCGCGGTCTATCAGTAGCAGCTATGCTCTTATTTTGCTGGAGTAATTTGTGAGAGTCTTCCTACACGTCGGTCAGGCTCATACTATCCTTTATCTTCCCCTGCTTAAAGGCTATATGAAATATAGAGGGGCATGAAGATGACGTAATATATCGTCGTAACTCGAAGCCAACTAAAATAACAATATGGAAATTTAAACGGTTGAAAGGTGTTTGATTTGACGTTCTAATCACTGAAAAGGCCTAACTTTCCCTCCACTGAGAGCGCTGACGTCGAGCCCGATGTCTCCCACCAACAATTTAGACACCTGAAAGCCAATCAGGAACGTTCCAGAAGGGAGTGACTATTAACTTTCTGCTGCAGATACAGCTCTCCTAAAAGAGGGGTTATCTTTGTAAATATTAGGGCCAACACAGTTCAGTAATAATTCGGACTGTATGTTTCATTCGAAAAAAATGATGAAATAGCCCATATTCCAATTCAGCTTTAAGGCAAACAGTAATTTTGTCCTTACTTTTTGACAGAGAGGTTGTCCACCAGTACCGTTTCTTCTTCTTTTTCTGATGATCAGCTTCTTGCAGTAAAATAAATGTTGCACATGCAACGACTGCTAAATCCTCTTCTTCCCTTTCAATATCGGCCGGTGAAATTGTAATTAAAACGCTACCTTTATGTTGTTGTTGTTGTTGTGGTCTTCAGTCCTGAGACTGGTTTGATGCAGCCCTCCATGCTACTCTATCCTGTGCAAGCTTCTTCATCTCCCAATACCTACTGCAGCCTACATCCTTCTGAATCTGTTTAGGGTATTCATCTCTTGGTCTCCCTCTATGATTTTTACCCTCCGCGCTCGCCTCCAATACTAAATTGATGCCGCAGAACATGTCCTACCAACCGATTCCTTCTTCTAAACAAGTTATGCCATAAACTGCTCTTGTCCCCAATTCTATTCAATACCTCCTCATTAGTTATGTGATCTACCCATCTAATATTCAACATTCTTCTGTAGCACCACATTTCGAAAGCTTCTATTCTCTTCTTGTCTAAACTATTTATCGTCCATGTTTCACTTTCATACATGGCTACACACCATACAAATACTTTCAGAAACGACTTCCTGACACTTAAATCTATACTCGATGTTAACAAATTTCTCATCTTCAGAAATGCTTTCCTTGCCATTGCCAGCCTACATTTTATATCCTCTCTACTTCGACCATCATCAGTTATTTTGCTCCCCAAATAGCAAAACTCCTTTACTACTTTAAGTGTCTCATTTCCTAATCTAATTCCCTCAGCATCACCCGACCTAATTCCATTATCCTAGTTTTGCTTTTAAACGGGAGCAACGTCGGCATGTTATCAAAGCCAAATGTAACTCCACATGGTCCAATCCCTTGGCCACAAGCCCATCGTTTGGTGTGGATGAGAAATCGAAAGCCATTGCATTGGCGACGAACTTTCTGCCGAATCCAGTCTCTGTAATTCGTTGGCCTAGTCTGTATGCATTTCAACAGCTGCCATCTGCAACCCATGGCCCAAAAATCAGTTCTCTTCTCACATCTAGCTTACAGTATCTTTGTTACATTCTCATTACACACAGCTATATTACACGGAGAAATGCTTCTATCGCACGTCACCCCTTTGTATGAGAAAGTAGCTGCTTCCGAAGGTCAGTGAGGGTGATAATGCAAAGATGGCAGGAAGTCTTACGGCTGCCAAATGACGGAGTGACAAAGCAGAGAACGGAACAGAGAAAGCCACGTAATTCACAGTATGAAGTCATTCTTCCGTATCAGCACAGACTGTTACGGCCCAAATACGCAGCAACCCAACAGCTCAGCTGTGATTCATCGAATTTGTGGTAACCCTGCTGTTACAGCACTCGGCGTTCCAGTGTGTCATATGCCTGTCGTTCTCCACATACACTAGTAAATGACGCAGGAGGTGGGGAGCTACGATCCAATGCCACGCAAGTCAGCTAACGAGTTCGTTATTGTGCTCAGTGTTAACTGCCCTTCTGACCTGCGGTTTGTGGGAATCATTTCGTAGATCATTTTCTGACTTAAGCCAACGAATAAGTTGTATCCTTGATTCAATAAAAACGCAGAAAATCTTAAATGGATATTGAATTCGACTCTTACTTTATTGCCGAGATAAATGACGCAGTTATAAAATAATTGAAGCGGGTGTTATTTATTTTACTCCATCGCAGCTCAGTGACAGTTCTGGTCATAGAATACTTGAGTAATGATTACAAAACCAGCGGCTGTATTTGAAACTACCTCCGTTTATTCTTTTTAATACGTTATGTCATCTTCGAGCCCCGAACGTAACCTGCCATCCACAACTGTTTTTATGTGCTGGCGGCCAGCACACAATCCAGTCACAACATTTTTTCATGGTTGTGCAACATACTAGAAATTATTACCGGTGGGGCCTGAGTAGAGAGTGAGGCTTGCAGCTCGGTTTTGTACGTTTTTCTTGAAAAACTCGCAGGCTGTGGCCTCTAGCGAAAACGTATCCCAGTACAAACTTTAACAACGTTAAATTTGGTACAAAAAAGATACCGTTCTTTTTCCTGTAAGACTAATAGCTTGCGGGTAGCGAGCGAGAGAATATGAAAATCTCGCGCCTGGTTTTTGAAGGCCAGGCGTAACATTACGGGCTGCATAAAACTGTATCGCTAGGGTGGCTGAATCACTCTGCAAGTCAGTGACTTTCCAGACAGTATTAGGCACTGGGAAAGCAAACAAACAGAATGCGCTTCAGCTTAAAGAGGGAACAAACCTCCGTTACACTGAGTATAAATGGTAAATTTATAAATTGTGCAACAAACACAAAGTTTTTAGCGATGATTATTAATTGTCAACTGGCATGAAATGAACACACAAAGAGGCTGGCAAAATGAATGTCATTAGTATGTTTTGCTCTTATGTTTCTCTCATCAGTTTGTAGCAGTCTTTGCTTTGTATTTACGTGTTATTCCTATGTACACTCAGTCCTTAGCTATTGGATTCTTTTCTGGGGATCGAAGGCACAAAACCCGGATATAGTTTTAAACTGGCGAAAAGGGCCGTGAGAATAGTAACTTAGAGTTGGGCTCATTGTAAAAACTATATTTTTATTGCAGCAAGTGAGTACATCTTCCAATCTGATCTGCATATTAGGGAAAACAATACTATGTACTTCACTAACAGTTATACACATAATCATTGATGAAGAGCCAGTTTGGACATTTTACCAAGGAAAAATAAACAGAAAGTACCAAACAGCAAACAATGAAACTGTATAATAAATTTCAAGAAGAGATTATAACGACTACTAAAATACATCTGTTTAAAAAGGCAGCTGAAACGTTCTTCATGTGTAATGCATACCGCTCGTACACAATCAGACATTACTTAGAGGGTTCAGAGTGGTTGTTACTAATGATAAAGGATAACTACAACACCTTGCTATATTATCATATTATAACGCTTTTGCAAGAAAATCATTTGCCATAGCTACAGTGCATGACAGTAACGTCTCGCCATTCTGTTGAGTTCATGCCGCTCTTCACACGGGAAGCTGACCCATTTTTCAGGTGGACTGACGGGAGAACATGAAACGAGCTTGTGGAATGAAGGCATATTTACAGGCATAATGGATTTAGTGTAAGGAACATAGCAGCAAGTTCATGATTCCGGAGTCACCAGTGGACGTCCTTGATGTGAGAGAAAAACAGTACCAACCGAATGAGACGATGCAATTGTTAAGACAGTGAGCTAATATTCTGAAGGACTGAGCTTGATTTCTCTGGCCGTCCTAATTTAGGTTCTCCGAGGATTTCCTAAGTGGTTTCAGGCGGCAAATGCTGGGATATTTCGTTCATTAGGGTTCGACCGACTACCTGTCCTCTCTTCCACTTTCGTATTAATATTATTGTAAGATAATTCCTAAATGAATAAACAAATAAATGAAATAATTAAAATATCAGCTTGGCATTATTTACGATTCCTAAGAAATTTTTTCTCTCCTTGATTTGAAATTGTTTCTCATGAACTGCCGTTGCAAAATGATGCAGAGCAATTGGTGTTTGTATATGAGGACCTTTTGCGTAACTCATTTGACATGAAATCTCAGTAATAACATGCGGCAGTTTTAGGTACGTAGAAAAAAAAAAAAAGAAAAATTAGAATCACTTTAGCACTAATTCTTCTGGCGATTAAAAGACGTATTTTCAAACGTAATTGCACTCTTTTAATTTAAGGACTCCGCTACACTCGATAGAAGATTACGAATTTTTTACCTGAGCACATTGATGTTGATGCAGTACTAAAACCCCCGAACTGCAGCAAAATTCCAGTGTTGTTTTGAATATTGACACCAAATGTTGCTTCGAATTTACGTCTCTCAGATAAATACAGGCATACCTGAAAAATTATCAGGCAACAACAAAGAGTGACGCGTTTGCTACTTAAGGTTGTATTCACACAGGTACCCAATCGGTTTCACCTCGATCTTTGCAGAATGGTACAGTTTCTTTTAGAGGGACCGTGGACTTGCTACCATCCGTGGCCACCGAAAAGGCGCACAGCTACTGTTGTGTACTGGAGTTCTGGGTCGCGTAAAATGCCTTTCCATTACACAGGAACAGCTATTAAACTCATTTTTTCAGTAAGTTCACAACTGTACTACATAAGGTAGGTTAGTCAACCTGCGCCATCGCCCAGTGTATAGAGAGTTCAGATCGGACTTTGAAGTGTCGTTGGATGCATGAGGAAACTGATTGATATGGATGTAACTGCTTCACTGTGTGCCATTATTAACGCAGTGAGAGAAAACACTATTGCCATGCATTTGACAAAATATACTCTAGCATTCCAGAATCAATTATGTATCTTTCTACGGATATCCGCCCGCGATAGCCTCCATCGGTGGCAATGAGAGTGTACATGCTCGGAAGCGTTATTCTGTGACACACTGTCGCCAGTACCAGTGCTGTATTGCAGGTGAATAAATACGTGTACGCGCTGCCAAGTGGTACGGTAACTTTTGAAGTAACCTAGGTGCCGGACTGTTGTGTTACCAAAAAAATCTCACGGCACCTATACCATTTACGACGCCGATAAGCTCCCAAAATTGCGTGGTTTCCCCAAAGTAAATAGATGCTCTGAAATGAAAAGATGTTAACGGGTTGGTGAAAATGAACCTAAGAAAAAGTACGGGCGATTTTTAGATTAATTGTACATTGTCAGTCCATGATAAATTAGAATCAAATGCAGTAGAATTTGACAGAGTATAGTTTAAGGAATGAAATCAAAACAAAGACATTGTCCTCAATCTGAGGTGGTCTGTATGTTTTCAGGCGTCCGGCAGTGATTGTTCCGCATCCACACGTGTATGTGTGTGTGGCGGGGAGGGGGGGTTAGCAACGGGGTGGTGAGCAGTACGGGACACATGCCCTATCCTGAAATACGACGGGTATAGACTTTTTTATTCATTACAAATTCCTCACACCGGTTCCCATGAGATAACCCAAGTTAAGCGCTGTCGGGCGTGGTCGGCACTTGGATGGGTGACCATCCAGGCCGCCATGCGCTGTTGCCACTTTTCGGCGTGCACTCAGCCTCGTGATGCCGAATGAGAAGTCAAGAATACCATCATAACGACCGGGAGAGCGGTGTGCTGACCCCACGCTCCTCCTATCCTAGCTGAGGATGACACGGCGGCCGGATGGTCCCGATAGGCCACTCGTGGCCTGAAGACGGAGTGGAGTACAAATTACTCACACATTTCCAGCAATGAGTTTCTGCGGTTCTACTAAACCGCACATTTAGCATTGTCCACCGAAGTAGGAAATGCTGTGACTTTAGCAAAAAAATGGTTCAAATGGCTCTGAGCACTATGGGACTCAACTGCTGAGGTCATTAGTCCCCTAGAACTTAGAACTAGTTAAACCTAACTAACCTAAGGACATCACAAACATCCATGCCCGAGGCAGGATTCGAACCTGCGGCCGTAGCGGTCTTGCGGTTCCAGACTGCAGCGCCTTTAACCGCACGGCCACTTCGGCCGGCGTGTGACTTTAGCAACCTCTGTATTGTTGTGAGCGGCGATACCTCCAGGTGCTACTATAAGGTTAACGTTGAAACTTGAGACAGATAAATGTGATATGGTAGCGGAGCTTGTAATGGGCTCGGTTTTTAAGGGAACTGTCGGAGATAGAAAATCCCAAGTGACCAACGCTTGCAGATGTTGCGGCTTCTGTCGGTTCTCTTTTAGAAGAACGAACGTAGTGGTAGAGGCGGTAGATACTGAATTGGCTGCACGAATTCCGATTCTCAATTAACAGATATTAGGTTACTGCATAAGTTCACAGCATTTTGTTTTGCATGTTGGTATTCCGGTTGCTATCGTTTATTTATGGCTGAAATGACCCTGAGCACTATGGGACTTAACATCTCAGGTCATCCGTCCCCTAGAACTTAGAACTACTTAAACCTAACTAACCTAAGGACATCACACACATCCATGCCCGAGGCAGGTTTCGAATCTGCGACCGTAGCGGTCGCGCGGTTCCAGACTGAAGCGCCTAGAACCGCTCTGCCATACTGGCCGGCTATTTATTGCATGTCATGTTTTTATTTGTAGTTCACTATTATGTTGTCCTCCCCCAGTAGCGCCGGCACGGTAGCTCAGCGTGTTCGGTCAGAGAGCTGGATCGCCTCTATAATAACGTCCGCAACGAGCAAACACAACGATCAACAACGAACAGCCGGCCGGTGTGGCCGAGCGGTTCTAGGCGCTTCAGTCTGGAACCACGCGACCGCTACGGTCGCAGGTTCGAGTCCTGCCTCGGGATGGATGTGTGTGATGTCCTTAGGTTAGTTAGGTTTAAGTAGTTCTAAGTTCTAGGAGACCGGTGACCTCAGATTTTAAGTCCCGTAGTGCTCAGAGCCATCATTCATTTGAATCAACAACAAACAAAATGAAAAAAATGGTAGCAGAATGGTCAGCGTGACGGATAGTCAATCCTCTAGACCCGGGTTCGATTCCCGGCTAGGTCGGGAATTTTCTCCGCCTAGGGACTGGGTGTTGTGCTGTCATCATCATCCTTTCATCCTCATCGACTGCAGGTCGCCGAAGTGGCGTCAAATTGAAAGACCGGCACCCGGCGAACGGCCTGCCCGACGGGGCCCTACCCATACGATTAAATCAATAAACTGTTTTGCTGATGTTTGAGTTTACATATTGTCGTTTCCCCATTCGGAGATAGTGAGAGGAGCTGTCGACTCTAGAAAATGGAGTGCGAAGTGGAGAAGTCGAAATATTTCCGACATATTCTTCTACTTGAGTTCAATCGAGGGGTGATTGCAGCGCAGGCAATCATAGGCATTTACACAGTGTATGGGGATTATGCTATTGAACACAGCGCGGCAACAAAATGGTTTTCTCGTTCTAAGGAGGATCGTTTTGACATTAGTGACTCTCCATATTCAGGAAGACATTCGGGGTTTGATGAAGATCGTTTAAATGCATTAACCCACAATGATCCATGTCAGTGTACTCTACAAATGGCAAATGTGATCAACTGTGATCATACCACCACCGTGCGATAGTTCCATCCTATGGAGAATGTTCAAAAATCGGGTGTATGGGTACCAAATGCTCTAAGCCGAAATCACATATGTCAGCTGGTGGTCATATATGCACCTCTGCTTGCTCGTCAACAGTTGGCTCGTGAACAACACTAGTTGTTTCTATCCTGTATCATTACTAGTGATGATAATGGTCTCTTTATGCTAACATAAGGAAAATAAAGGAATAAATGAGCCCAAACAAAGCAGCAACTCCTCGTCCAGAGACCTGCACGCATCCACAAAAGATAATCTTATACCGATTGTGGAAAGCGACAGTGTGGTATACTACCAACTGCTTCCCCGAGGTCGAACTATCACTGCTGACCGTTATTGTAAACAACTGAGACGTCTTACAGACGCAATCCAAGAACAACACCCAGGAAGTCTGCGTGAAGCAATGCTACTCCACAATAATGCCCGCTCGTATTCTGCCAGACAGACACAAAAACTATGCAGGAGCTGGGTTGGGAAGTCATTCCGCACCCACCTTATTCACTTGATCTTACGCTCTCAGATTTTCACATTTTCCACTCTCTATCGAACAACCTTTTTGGATGAAAATGCGCTCCGAAATTGGCTCGATGAGTTCTTCGGCTCAAAACCGTGTGATCTCTACAGTCGCAGAATCGAAAGGTTACCTCAGCGTTGACAGACTGTTGAAGATGGTGAAGCAGAATATACGAGTATTATTGACGACTAAAGTCTCTGCTATATGTATCTATTGTGTGTGTGTGTGTTTTTTTTTTAAACGCTATGAACTTATGCACCAACCCAGCACGTTTAACCTTACCTGCTAGTCTTCCGCTTTCTTGGCCGTTGCCAGCATCAGACATCACCTCTTCTAGCAGGGTTTCTGATTATTGATTAAAGGGTTGTAGGAGGCAAAATGAGACTTCTGCAGACCAGAAGTTGGACAGATCTGGTAAAGGCTTGCATATATTTCCATAAACACCCACATGGAAATGCGAGGTAGCCTACTATAATTAAACTTGCTGCAGGAGAAGACAAATGGAACAACTGTGTGATATAAACAAGGGTTCTGTTAGCTCGTCCAACCCTTGATCAGAAAGGAAAGAGAGCAATGACGAACAAATTGTAATGGTTACTATCCACTAGAAGTCCGCCTACTTAGCTTGGTGGTAACGTGCTTACCTCCCATGCAAGCGGGCACGGGTTCTATTCCCAGCCGGTTTGGAGATTTTCTCCCCCCAGGGATTGGGCGTTGTGTTTCCCTCATCATCATTTCATCCTCATCACTGGCGCGCAAGTCACCAAATGTGGCGTCGACTGAAATAAGACTTGCACTTGGCGGCCGAACATCCCCGGTTGGAGCCTACCGGCCACCAGTGCCATACTCTCATTTCATTTCATCCACTAGAAAGGTTAAACTGAAGCACAGGCAGGGGCAATACAAAGCAAGATCGCACAGGTTTGTAGCACGTCCCCAATGTTATTCTATCCTCACAATGAGCAAGCAGGAAAGCAAACCAAAGAAACATTTGGAGTAGCAATTAAAGTGCAGGGAGAAGAACTGAGAAACAATGAGGTTTGTCTATGGTACTGTAATTCTTTTAGAAACAGCATAGGACTTGGAAGAGTACTTGAAAGGGATGGGCTGTGTTTCGAAAGGAGAAAATAAGATGAACATCAACAAAAGCGAAACAAGGACAATGGAATGTAGTCGAGTTAAATCAGAAGTTGCTGAGAGAATGAGATCAGGAAACGACACACTAATAATAGTAGATTGGTTTTGCTATTTCGGCAGCAAAACAACTGATCCTGGACGAAGTAGAGAGGATATAAAATGTAGGCTGGAAATTGTTAGAAAAGCGTTTACTAAGAAGAGAAATTTGTTAACATCGAATATAGACTTAAATGTTACGAAGTCTTTTCTGCAGCTCTTTGAGTGGAGTGTAGCCTTGTACGGAAGCAAAGCGTGGATGATAAACAGTTTGGACAAGAAGAGAATGTAAGTTTTGAAATGTGGTGTTACAGAGTAATCCTGATGATTAGACAGGCTGATCGAGTAACTTATGAGGAGGTACCAGTTGGAATTGGGGAGACAAGAAATTTGTGCTACAACTTAACTAAAAGTAGAGATATGTTGATAGAACACATTCTGAGACACCAAGGGATCACCAGTTTAGTTTTTGAGGGAAGTGTGGGGGCTAAAAATCGTAGAGGGAGACCGAGAGATGAATATAGTAAGCAGATTCAGAAGTATGTAGGTTGCAGCAGTTATTCGGAGATGAAGAGGCTTGCACAGGATAGAGTAGCATGGAAAGCTGCATCAAACAAGTCTTCGGACTGAAGACTATAACAGCACCAACTGTCAATGGTTACCGCATGCTCGTCTGAAAATCCAGTCTAATTTCAAGAAATGAATAGCATATTAAAGTGGCCATCAATTCGCTTTTACAGGGAGACGTTATTAAAGAAACTATAGCAGCTATCACTTGAAACGATTTCGAGGTCAAAACAGTAACTGTTTCAGAAGAGTTGATTCAGTATTTGTTTATAGCATTAACAGACTAATTTTTCCACTTATTCCACTAAGCCAATTATAGTCACTGCATAGAACTAGACACGTTCGTATCACAGTTATTTATGCACCATGAAGAGACTATTCCAGCGTCTTGTTTGATAGTGCACTGTGTTCTTTAGAATATCAGTACTATGTGACTGTCCTTTGTTTTACTCCTTGAGGGAAATCCACTAATTACTCCAACAAAAAAGTAAAATAATCACCACGAATTAAAAGTATGTATTTTTCCTAAGACGTTATTTCGTCAAGGATAAATAACTGCTAATTTGCCTTTGTGAACTTTTGGTTTCTATTTGCTTTTAGTCTCATCATATATAAAGAAAAAGAAAATGATAGAGTTGTATTTTTGTGTATTTCAGTCTGTTTATAGTGGCACGGTATATTGTAGATACGTTTCATTTACCGTAGAAAATTACCTTACTTTCTGTGTTGCACAAAATTTCACAGAAAGCCGGTCCAATTCTGTAATGGCAACAACCCTGTTTTCATATGTTTATATACGAGTACATACAGATATGTGCGCACTTGCTGCAATGTTACTTCTTTGTAATATAGACAGCCTAAAAATAATCAAGGTAAGATAATAATCCTGCTGTACGTATAATGGATTCCTAAAACGAACAGAAGAGTCTATTTAAATATATTCAGTCCCTTTGCGCCCAATTGTTTCGTTTTGCAATTTGATCAATAAATTTCACTTTTTTTTACTCTCGACCACTGCCAATTAAGCTGATCGACAACTTGACTGATTTTTACAGTCAAGATTATTATGGGATTGGATATGGACACTACAAAGCATGTGTTGGCGTTGTTCTGGGGGCCCTGCCTGAGCTTGCCCCACCCTGTAGCTTCCCCCACCATGTAGCTTCTCCCACCACGACTTCTCCCACTACTGCCTATGAGCCCCCACTATACGACTCCTCCTACAGTACGAAGAACGCGGTTGACATTCAGTTTCAGTGAGACCTCGGTGAATAGTGCGACTAGTCTTAGCTATTCGAAGGGCGTCTTAGTGCTTTGCTCGAGTTCCAGTCGGTTTCATAGTGTCAGTTGGATCACTCTACAGGGCATTATGTCGTCTGAGCCTGGCAATGAATTAGGATCGAACGCAGTTATGTGCTACTTTCCTTTGCTTCCATACTACGTCAAATATCAGATTGGGTTTGATATACTTGTTAACCCTCCTGATGCACAAACGGATCCATCTGTGGCCGGTCAACCTCCGCGCTTGATTCATGTTGATCTTTACTTCCCAGATGGTATTATCTGCAATCCTGCAAACTTCGATGAAATGCCAAATCCTCTTTCATTCGGAGATGGTGCGCCACATTTCTACCCTCCACTCCCTGATGTCCATCCACCACTGCACCCAGATAATCCACATCCATCCCAGTCGTTTTACCGTCAACTACGCCAGCAAGCTATGATGTTGCAAGAACAACTTTATACTCGTGTGCTTGTAGATATCATAAATGGCCAGCCTGGGGAATTTATGGTAATTGATGACACACCATACGATGTCATTCCTCATTGTAAAGAGTGCAATGAATTTCACAGAGAGTCAGAACTTGTTCACATGAAACGACCCCGAGGTGTTCCAAAACGCAAGCGCTCAAAGCAGTCGCACAAACAGTCAGGGCGTTCACATCAGCGTCCATCAAAGTCCAGATCCACAGGTCAGCAGGATACATCACATGCAGCACCACACACAGCCGGTGAAAGTGTCACCACAGGCCCCAGTAAGTATAATATAATGCTTATGAAAATTTTCAGATAACAATTTAAGCATATTATGCTACATATTATCTGTGATTGTCTTTGTAATGCTTCCCGTAATTGTATTACTATATTCATGACTTGCACTAGAGATCTGCCAGACTAGTAAATTTCGATGCTACTACATGGAGACAACTAGTGAATACATTGTTGCCGACAAGGTTTGAAGTAGTTGTGTTATGTGATCGCTGAAAACCTTCCTTAATCACTAAAGAAATTTGTATTTTTGAGAGAATGTGGTATGATTTCTAAGTCTACTTTATGATTTTGGATTCGCAAGATGTACTAATCGCTTTCGAGTGTGATTCAGACTGAAGAAATGCACACTTACGATTTCAAAATACTAATGCAAACTAATAATCGTAAAGAATATATTTCTTATATTTGTAGTGTGTTATTCTGAAAGGACTGTATCGTAAACCAGAATCTGATATTTCCTGTGCATTTCAGTTTGTCTCTCTTTCAAAATTGAGTATACTATTTCCTATATTTTCCACTCATTCACCTCTAGTTTTCCCCTCTGTGACGAAATTACAATGATATGAAGTTATGTTCATATTTAGTGAAAAACCACCATGTTACTTATTTATGATATTCGTTTGCTTTTCTGCAATGTGTAACAACAAATACTTTATCTAACATTTACGGAGATAAGTTCTGCTAGAGACAATATGAAAACATAAAAAAATACCTGCCATCACACAGTAAGTGGTATTTAATTTGAAACTGCACTACTAGTTGTGGACATGTACTTAGTAAAATAACATGCTACCTACTACCACTCAGTAAGTGGTACCTAATTTGAAATTGCACTACTAGTTCCAGCTACATACCGTACATGAATTGCTAATTCAAGTTAATGAAAATATCTGAATTTCCAGTAAGGAAATCTTAACGGAACTGTGAAAAGTCATAATTGTCAAACCTCTATGTTCAGCCGTATTTTGGGAACTCAAAATCCCTCAGTGATTTACAAATAATTTGCATAAAATATGAATCTTCACACATGAATGTTACTAGTTCATGAGTCACAGAGGCACACAACATACTTCATTTAATTCTTTGCTACAGCCTAGAAAGAATATAAAAGGAAATTACAATAATTTAACAGCATTGCAGAGCATAGAGAATCTGAAAAATATTTATTTACTTGTAATTTCTTTTTTATTCTATGCTTAAACTTTTTCATTGTATGCAATCTTACTAGGTGTGCTGTACTAAACTAGTTATCAGTGAGTTAGCTGTAGTAAAGGATTTGTTAGAGGTCTATGTTTGGTAAGCAATTCATACAGAAAGTAATGGAGTTGCTCACAAGAATGATAATAGCTGCCAGTCCTCACTTGTTTATCAGTCTTGAACGGACCTTATAATGTGTCATTATGGGAATATAAGCACAGTATGTCATAGGTGGCTTTACAAACTGTGTCTTTGAAGTGTCTTGCAGTTAATATATTTTTCTATATTTGCCCACAGATTTTATATGCCATTTATTGCAATAACTGTGACATAAGCTAGTCCTGTGGGTTTCTTTTTTTTCAGAAAAAGATCTGCAAAAGTGTACAGTGACTCAACAGTTGCCAGAGGAAGATGGGTTACATGAAATAGCGACAGGAATACAAAACAAAAATGTTTCCACTCTGGCTGCTGTTGCAACCATCGAAAAGGCAATGGCTCGTTTGACTATACAAGGTAAGAATAATGAGGGAAATGTAGTTCAGGACAATGAAAAGTTTTATGCAGATGGAGATGCTGATAACGACAACTAGATGGATGCAAATTTAGCAACATTGCGAATCTTGTCACACATCCTGCACTCAAAGTCATGAGGAATTTTATTTGTATTTTATGTTGCCGGTCAAGCCAATTATGTTGTGAAACCAGAACTGACATTTTGTCTGCGCATTTCGGTGTTAAGTATTTCCCTTTCAGCATTGTGTATTTAACACTATTTCCTACGTTTTATACACATTCAGCTCGATTTTTCTGTTCTGTGATGCAATTACAATGATGTGAAGTTATGTCCATAGTTAGTGAAAATCAACCAAGTGTATTTGTTTATGATATTTGTTTGCTTTTCTGCAACATACAATAGCAAATACTTTATGCAACATTTTAACAGATGAGTTCTATCGGCCCACATCTCGTGGTCGTGCGGTAGCGTTCTCGCTTCCCACGCCCGGGTTCCCGGGTTCGATTCCCGGCGGGGTCAGGGATTTTCTCTGCCTCGTGATGGCTGGGTGTTGTGTGCTGTCCTTAGGTTAGTTAGGTTTAAGTAGTTCTAAGTTCTAGGGGACTTATGACCACAGCAGTTGAGTCCCATAGTGCTCAGAGCCATTTGAACCATTTTTTTGAGTTCTATTAAAAGGAGTATGAAATATCTGCTGTCACTCAGTAAGTGGTGCTGTCCCTATTTGAAATGGCACTGCTAGTTACTGACTTGCACTCATTAGTTGCAGCCACATGCATAAATTTCTAATTCAGGTTAACGAAGATATCTAAATTTCCAGTAAGCAAATCTTAATGAAACTGGGCACAGTCATAATGGTCAAGCCTCTATTTTCATCTGTATTTTGGGAACTCAGAATCCCTCAGTGAATCAGAAATAATTTGCACAAAATATAAATTTCCACACATGAATGATATTAATTCATGAATCACAGATGCACATCAACATACTTCATTTATATTTTTGCTGCAGTTCACGATACAACATAAACGGAAATTTTAACAATTAATAGCATTATGGAGTATACAGCACCTGAGAAATATTTGTTTACTTGTAATTCATTTTTTTCTGCTAAGCTTAACTTTTTTCATTGGATGTAACCTTACTAGCTGTGCTATAGTAAACCAGTTGTCAGTGAGTTACATGTGGCAAATGATTTGTTGAAAGTCCATAAAATCTTCTATGTTTGACTTGTGACTCAGAGAGAACAACATAGAGTTTCTCACAAGAATGATAACTGGCAGACGTCACTTGTTTTTCAGTCTTGAAAGAACCTTATAATGTGTAATTATGAGAAAATAAGCACAGTATGCTATAGGCAGCTTTACACAGTGTATCCCTAAAGTGTCCTACAGTTAATATATTTTTTGTATACTTACCCACAGATTCGACACGCCATTTATTGCAATAACTGTGATGTACACTATACCTGTGGTTTCTTTTTTTTTTTCAGAAAACAGTCTGCAAAAGCAAGAAAAGCCTACATTGACTCAACAGTTGCCAGAGGAAGAAAGGTTGCATGAAATAGCAACAGGGATACAAGACAAAAATGTTTCCACTGAGGCTGCTGCTGCCACCATAAAAGATGAAATGGATCGTTTGAATTCGCATGAAGAGAATGATGATGGAAATGTCGTTCAGGACAACGAAAAGCTCAGTGAAGATCCAAATGTCGATAACGACAAATAGATGGATGCAAATTTAGCAACATGATGAATCTTTTCACTCATCCTGTTCTCAACGCCATGGGGAATTTTATTTGTATTTTAGACATTTTGGCAAATTACGGCTTCTAAAGTAATGTACGTAACTTTATTTACCACACAGGAGGCGGTTCAGAGATTTATGTAAGCATGCATGTGGTGTCTGGCTCAGGTTTTTTTAAATGTAAACATGAAAAAATCATTTTTACGCTATGAGTAGAGTTTTGTAGTGTAAAGATTGATTGAAAGCTTTTCAGATGATGATAGAACGTTTAGCAAGTAGAAAAAGTGGTCAGCCATCTGAAAGTAATCTTCCAGGTGTCTACAGTGTCAACTAGTTGTTTATTAAGATGACATGTAGCATTTTATACTAATGTATACTTACTGCCTGGTACCTGCATTCTGTGGTGGGTATGAATAAGAAGGTTGTCCAACCACAGTTATTGTGATTTCTATTGAACAGCGATCTTTCAACAGTGGTTACATCATTTTCCACTGCTGTGTAAAATACTTGTGACTTTAACATGTGTGCTTCACTCATACCTGTTAATGAATTAAAAACCTAAGTAAAATGTTCATTTAAAGCAGGAAACATATGATATAGAATTGCTATGTTACTAGAATTTTGACAGAATACATTACTGTTTGATGAACAAGCTTAATATGGAAACTTGTATTGGAGTTGTAACTGCTGTCAGATTATTGTTATTGAAGAATTACTGTAGGTAGAAGAGGGAATTATAGAAAATTATAGTTGGAAATTGAAGTAGATATTTCAGTTGAATAGACTGTTGTAATCATGTAACTGACATTTGGATGTGATAGATAATATCTGACTGATGTAGCTGTGTAGTTTCTGTGCTACAATTGGGTTTGATTTCATGAATTATCAATTTATTGGTTGTTATAAGTGACTTGTAAAATTTTTGTGAGAATTAAGTAAAAAATGGGTGTCAAAACCATTTTTTATACAATGTGAGAAACGAATGCTTAGCTTCTATATTACATACAGTATCATACATGACAGTTAATTATAGCCTTTTATGGTATAACCGAATATACTGATAAATTTCTAATTGGATAAAGATAAATTTGTGGGTAATGTGTTTTCTCTAAATATATCATGTGTATATTACTATGAATCCTAAAATGATAATTAATGAAATTTTGGCATTACATAGTTCTACTTACTGGTAATCATTTTTCTATGACTCTTCTAAAAACTGAAGTTGCTGAGCACCTGTACTGCTATAAGTATGCTAACAATGTGTAAAACATATAGTTTGACACTTGTTCAAATATAGAAACTTGTTATCCTTGTTATATTTGTGAAAATACTTATGGAATTGGAAATTTCATTTGAGCTGTATTTTTTCTAATTAGTTTTTTCTTATAATATTATATTATATCTGTACGTTTTTCATTAAATAAAGGATCAATACCCTGAACAAAACTCTTTTGTGTAATTATTTTCTTATTGCTTTTTAGGCAACTGGTAAGCAATAACATATCTAAATAAAAGCTGGAAGGCCTCTGCAGCATATGCTGAGGGCTATCACAGAGAAAATTAATATTGGTACTAAGACTGAAGACCAAGTGAGGTAACGCAGTGGGTAGCACAATGGACTCGCATTCGGGAGGATAACGGTTCAATCCCGCATCCGGCCACCCAGATTTAGGTTTTCAGTGATTTTCCTAAATCGCTCCAGGCAAATGTTGCGATGGTTCCTTTGAAAGGGCATGGCCGACTTCCTTCCCCATCCTTCCCTAATCTGATGAGACCGATAACCTTGCTGTTTGCCCTCCTCCCCCAAACAACCCAGCCCTAATAAGACCGTAGATCCCCATGACTGACACAGTGAGTGCAATTTGCACATTATTCATTTCATTATGAACAATATTAATGTTTGTGTTAAAGATGCTACCATAAACGTAGTGTCAGGATTTTCTGCAGTATTAACTAAAATTATATACGCAATATTTTTCACATAAGCAAAACAGACATAAAAACGTTCATAGATAACTAGTAAAGTTACTCGGTCAGAGAAAACAGGTGCTATTTCTAGAAACTTTTGCAGGTATGTCTTCACATTTGCAGTACATATTTTATGTATGTATATGCAGAATAAAAAGTATATTTTTTCTAGCTAATATAACGATCATCAAGAATATATGCAGATTTTCTTATACTGTATTGCTTGGAAGATTCAGGACAAAAATCAAAAAAGTAATCTTTCATTAAATGACTTTTAGCACCAAATAATTAGACCAATATCTAAGTTAGAAAAATAATGTTAAAATCATTTATAACATGAGTTTATCAGTTTTGTAAGTGAAAAATTACCGTTCTTTTGGTTTAGTCATTTCATGAGTCTCATGCTGAAGGTAAATGAAGAAAATATATTTGTAAAACACACTATTGTTTTGGCGGCACATCAGTTTTAAAGTAGTATTAAAGTTTCAGTGTGTTCAGCAAGCTATTACTTCATTATCTTTTTTACATGCTTTGTTTAAGTTTGTTCTTGTATGTCTCTGTCATAGTTTTCACATTACCAATATTATAATGAGATTTGGCTGTAAAACTTGCTCAACTGCAAATATTCTCGTGAATGGATGGGGTCACTACATTTCTTGAAACTATGCTTACTGAATGAAAGTTTGTTATGTCACTGAGAAGAGGACACCAATTTTATTACTACGACGTGACGCATAATAACACAAAAATCTAAAAAATGAATACCATACAGTTCACAAAAACTGTGCCTCTTGTAAAAAATAGTCTCTCTCACTGAAAAAGGCACCTATTACAACAATTCACATTCATTTTCCAGTGCATTTTTTCAGTACAAATTCAATATAGTCACCAACGCTCTAGATATAACACACACATTACTATTAGAATCTCTTGTTCACTAAAACACATATTTGCTCAGTTACTGGATTCTTAGCAAAATTTCTGAAACCTCCTATCGTATACTGATACTATACAACATGAAGTAGTAGAAAGTAAATAAAAGGAGCGCAGGTGCGTCACTTAAAGGCAAACAACGAGAACGCTGTAGTTGGTTTCTCAACAGCAGTAACACATTTTATGAACATATTTGAGTCTATTTAGAAAGTTAAGAAATTCTGATTTACAATCTATAGAAAATGTTTTTAATCGTTCAAGCAATAAGTGACCAAGGAAACGTCAGCCACTCGCATTTATACCTCGGGTCCACATTCATAGAGCTGATGTGACAACACAGTTGCCACATAAAATCGTGTAAGAGGCTCACAGACATGTTGAAAATAAACAGTAGCACTATATAAAGGCTGGACTGGTCACAATTAAAAATTCATGTTTGAAAATGTAATGACTTTATTGCTCGTAATATAATGTGTTTCGGACTTTGCAGTCTTTAGATGTCTGTGATAAAGTACCAAAGATACATGGAAATTACAAAACCGAATCAGAACAGTGAACTACAAGAAGAAAGCTCAGTTGTTCACACAAGGTGCTTCAGGCAAAAATATGCCTAGCAGCATGATGCTGCACATAGATATAAAGCTTACAAGATGTGTACATAACAATCGTTAGCAGACTAGTGAAAAAATCTTTAACATGAAACTTACAGGTGAACATTCATGCCAGATGTCAGCATAACAGTGATGGTGGCGCCATACCTCTTCGTAATTCACAACAGAGCCCAAAAAATTAAATCATAAAAATACAATGGTCAAATATACATGATAAAATTATAACAGGAAGCAAGACTGCAAAAGATTTTTTAGTTTATAATGAGGACAGGAACAAAAAAGCTGCATGGCTACCGTCAGGTGGCAAAGTAGTAGCAAATATGATGACGTACTGTGGGGCGGCGGTTAATTTGTAAAAAAATCTATTAATTGCTGTATAAATGCTTGCATGTTGAATCAGTTTCTGGCTTTTAGAACGTTATTAATGCTGTCTTTCGCCGTTCTCAACACAGGCTCTCTATTTACTTTTTAGCACCCAGAAAGTGATTTAACAAACGTGAAGCCTGTAAATAGAGTTCCTAGTGCCCACTTCATCTGAGAATACCATTATAGCTGCAGCTTATAGCTCTGAGGAAATAGGAGATTGTCCGGGATTTCTAATCAAAAACGGTTTTCCAAAATAGTTGAGTATATTCTGAAATTCACTGATAAAAAACACAAGTACCCCTACAACCTAACTAACAGAGCAGTTCAGAGTCTAATGCGCTGATGCAACTATAAATGTCCGAATTAAATGTTAAAAAGAATGCTCGCCATAATTTGATGAAAATATTTCATCAAACGCCACGCTAAATATTTGGTAGAATGTCTGTCCCGCGACGGCACGTGAAAATACGACAATACGTAAACTGAAGCTAGATAATGAAAATCATCCCAGAATTAACACTTCACTTGAAATGTTTTCATGGTTCCGCATATCTCTAGTAACTTAATACGGCACCCGAGGCTGTTTGTAGCAGTGATACCGATGCGACGCGACTCCCGACACAGATGGCGTGTCATTCAGCGTCTGGTGAGAACTGGGGCCTTGCTTCCGCGCGCAACGTTCTTATATATAAAGCCGCGGTGTGGACGGCTAAGGGAACGCCTGATCAAATCGGCTCTCCCGACTAGCCGCTGGGCTAGTAACGCACCACTTCAAGTTACATAATAATTTATAGCTTCTTTTGCTGATGGCCGATGAAGCTCTTAATTTAAACGTGCATTCAGCACGCAGGTAAGTATTGATAATAAAATTTTGACGTGGCTAAGTTAAATATTTTGGGCGAGAGAATTAATTAAATTACACTGCACGCAGTAGATGAGCTCTGAACTGGCCCTTTTGAGATCCGCTATCTCTATAATTTTATAGGTATTCAAAAGAAACTTTTCACATCTTCATATACATAGCGGACCTCCAACCTATTTAAATCTAAACATCCTAGCCTTATTTATTAGCCTACTTAATCTATCTTGCTTCCTTCAGTTTTGAGATGAAAACCAGAAAATCACGAATTTCCACTAAAATCTTAATTTGTGAAATCCAAAGTACTGTTTTTATTAAATCATTATGAAAGATGAATCTAAATATAAATTTTGAAGTCTCTAGCTCGTTTCTGTTGCGCCAATGATTTTTTCAGAAAAACGTCCAAATTTCTAAAATGGCTGAAGTTATCGAACTGATATTTAACACACATTAATTTAGTATTATTCCTGACATGTTAGAAAAGTTTTAGGTCATTTGCTTGATTTTTAAGGTATTGCACAACATTTATGACGTCAGAGCTAGTTACAGCAGACTGGCTGGCACACAATGGAAACTGATGTGAATTTACTACAGCGTGAGTAGGCTGCTTCCCTACAGTACTTCGTCAAGATTGATAGTGAATTTTAGATATGAGAAGTACTAGATATGAGTATGTAGTTCAACAACAAAATACACTCCTGGAAATTGAAATAAGAACACCGTGAATTCATTGTCCCAGGAAGGGGAAACTTTATTGACACATCCCTGGGGTCAGATACATCACATGATCACACTGACAGAACCACAGGCACATAGACACAGGCAACAGAGCATGCACAATGTCGGCACTAGTACAGTGTATATCCACCTTTCGCAGCAATGCAGGCTGCTATTCTCCCATGGAGACGATCGTAGAGATGCTGGATGTAGTCCTGTGGAACGGCTTGCCATGCCATTTCCACCTGGCGCCTCAGTTGGACCAGCATTCGTGCTGGACGTGCAGACCGTGTGAGACGACGCTTCATCCAGTCCCAAACATGCTCAATGGGGGACAGATCCGGAGATCTTGCTGGCCAGGGTAGTTGACTTACACCTTCTAGAGCACGTTGGGTGGCACGGGATACATGCGGACGTGCATTGTCCTGTTGGAACAGCAAGTTCCCTTGCCGGTCTAGGAATGGTAGAACGATGGGTTCGATGACGGTTTGGATGTACCGTGCACTATTCAGTGTCCCCTCGACGATCACCAGTGGTGTACGGCCAGTGTAGGAGATCGCTCCCCACACCATGATGCCGGGTGTTGGCCCTGTGTGCCTCGGTCGTATGCAGTCCTGATTGTGGCGCTCACCTGCACGGCGCCAAACACGCATACGACCATCATTGGCACCAAGGCAGAAGCGACTCTCATCGCTGAAGACGACACGTCTCCATTCGTCCCTCCATTCACGCCTGTCGCGACACCACTGGAGGCGGGCTGCACGATGTTGGGGCGTGAGCGGAAGACGGCCTAACGGTGTGCGAGACCGTAGCCCAGCTTCATGGAGACGGTTGCGAATGGTCCTCGCCGATACCCCAGGAGCAACAGTGTCCCTAATTTGCTGGGAAGTGGCGGTGCGGTCCCCTACGGCACTGCGTAGGATCCTACGGTCTTGGCGTGCATCCGTGCGTCGCTGCGGTCCGGTCCCAGGTCGACGGGCACGTGCACCTTCCGCCGACCACTGGCGACAACATCGATGTACTGTGGAGACCTCACGCCCCACGTGTTGAGCAATTCGGCGGTACGTCCACCCGGCCTCCCGCATGCCCACTATACGCCCTCGCTCAAAGTCCGTCAACTGCACATACGGTTCACGTCCACGCTGTCGCGGCATGCTACCAGTGTTAAAGACTGCGATGGAGCTCCGTATGCCACGGCAAACTGGCTGACACTGACGGCGGCGGTGCACAAATGCTGCGCAGCTAGCGCCATTCGACGGCCAACACCGCGGTTCCTGGTGTGTCCGCTGTGCCGTGCGTGTGATCATTGCTTGTACAGCCCTCTCGCAGTGTCCGGAGCAAGTATGGTGGGTCTGACACACCGGTGTCAATGTGTTCTTTTTTCCATTTCCAGGAGTGTAATTAGTTACAAACTTTAAAATGTAAAATAAAATCCAATAAACGAAGACGTATTGGCTGTTATCAGGTAGCAGAATAGTAGCAACATTGACGCTGTACATAGTTGTAGCTGAAAATGGCTATATTAAAAGCTAAACAAAAAATAATACATAATCACAATGCAAATAAAAAACGAATGAACAGAGTCATATTGACTGACGTCAGCTTGTAATAAAAACTAACAGATGAAAGAAGCACAAGAGCTATGGCGAGCATCTTTACAAAAGTTGTAAATGCATAGAAATAGAACAAAGTAAACAAATATATCGTGATACAAAGACGCGAACCTTTCTAAGGAACATAGGTAGCAATCTGTTACTGCTAGTATAAAAAGTGAAGACGTATGAAAATGAGAATAAGATACAATTTCTAAGAAAAAAGAACCAGTGCATCAAATGCAGACCTGTCAATGGTTTTAATTATATAACGAGGAAATATTGTTGTATAGAAGGAGCTATCACGTCATGCTGCATATCGTTGATCTACATTTGAATGTTAATCTCCAATTTATAACTAAAGTATTTACTCTACACATACGGAGAAAATATTGTACTACTCCACTGGGGTTACTATGACGTGCTCTAGAAACAAAGACAAACCTTTACTACTCACCAAACCGTCAACACGAGGTCTGTAAGCATTACGAAGCACGCTCTGTGTCCATCTTTTACATCATCATGCCATAAAGAAATACTGAAAGAAAAGAAAATTTCATTCATGTACAACTTCATTTGTCTTGCTACGCGATATCTCAGTAGGCACATAGGGCACACGTTGTCGACATCATGATCGCCTTACTCCCAAAACTGCCATCCGATCTAGCCACCATAACTTGCCTTCTAGATGGGTAAGAAGAAACGTCTTTTAATAATTCATTTTTTTTTTCAGTGCGCTATTCAAGTGTAGAATGTGGATGTGTGAAGAAAGTTACCACTAGTGCACAATAGTAAGAAAAAAAATACTGGGGCACTGTGCTGGCTATGAATGTTGTAAATCGGCCATGTGGTAAATTAATATTGGCCTCTGGTTTTGGAATACTGAAGTAATTCACATCCTGTATCCATGTATGTGTTAGTACCATATCTCAAAACATGCCTATAATTTTACATAGAGAGACTACATAGCACCAAGGTGTGTGAGGTGCTGCGTCGCCTGACTCTCTCAACACACACACACACACACACAGAGAGAGAGAGAGAGAGAGAGAGAGAGAGAGAGAGAGAGAGAGAGAGAAACATCACTAGCCCTGATGATGCATGTCAGATACCACACAACTAGCATACGTCTTGACGCAGTGCATTATCGTCACAATTTAGTGAAATACTACACTGAGACTGAGGGAGGTAGCGCAGTGGTTTGCACACTGGACTCACATTCGGGAGGACGACAGTTCAAACCCACATCCGGCCATCCTGATTTCGGTTTTTCGTGATTTCCCTAAATCCCTTCAAGCAAATTCCAGGATGGTTCCTTTGAAAGGGCACAGCCAACTTCCTTCCTTATCCTTCCCTAATCCGATGGGACCTCGCTGTTCGGTCTCATACCCAAATTCAACTAGCTACAGTGAGATGACAAAAGTCATGGGATAGCATATGTAAAGATGGTGGTAGTATAGCGTATGCAAGGTATAAAAGAGCAATGCATTGGCGGACCTGTCATTTGTACTCAGGTGATTTATGTGAAAAGGTTTCCAAAGTTATTATAGGCACAAAATGGGAATTAACAGATTTTTTCATGTGTTTGACTTGTTTACCTGCTTTGGGCTGCCTCTACAAATATGACTTAATAATGTTCTAAAAACTTTTAGCATTGTACTTGATAATGGCATAAAAGCCGAAACTTGCATAGTACAGAAGATAAATGTAATAATACAGTCAACTGGCTGTTTACTCTCTTAAAAAGTATTGCACGACTGTGGCTCAACGCCCTCGAAAATTCATCAGCCATTGCCAGACTTTGAATGCGGAATAATAGTTGGAGATAAACTCAGGCGATATTCTATTTCGGAAATCCTTAGGGAATTCATATGCTCAGATCCATAGTGTCAATAGTGTGCTGAGAATAGCACATTGCAGGCATTACCTCTCACCACAGGCAACGCAATGACCGACGGTCTTCACTTAACGACCGAGAGCAGCGGCGTTTGCGGATAGTTATCAGTGCTAACAGACTAGCAGCACTGTGTGAAATAACCTCAGAAAGCAATGTGGAACGTACGACAAACATGTCTGTTAGGACAGTGCCACGAAGTTTGGTGATAATGGGATATGGTAGCAGGCGACCAACGCAAGAGCTTTTGCTAACAGCACATCGCCTGTAGTGCCTCTTCTGGGCTCGGGACCATATCGGTTGGACCCTAAATGGCTGAAAAATTGTGGCCTAGTGAAATGAGTCCCGATTTCAGTTGGTAAGAGCAGATGATACTGTTCGAGTGTGGCACAGACCTCCCCCCCCCTCCCCCCCAACCCCCCCCTCCCCCCCCCCCGGAGCCATGGACCCAAGTTGTCAACAAGGCTCTGTGCAAGCTGCTGGTGACTTACGTAATGGTGTGGGTTGTGTTTATATACAATGAACTGAGTCCTCTGGTCCAACTGAGCCAATCGCTGACTGGAAATGGTTACGCTCGGCTACTTGGAGACCATTTGCAACCATTCATGGACTTCATGTACCCAAACAACGACGGAATTTTTATGGACAACAGTGCGTCATGTTGTTTGCGACCGGTTTGAAGAATATTATGGACAATTAGAGGAAATGATTTGGTTACCCATATAGCCCGACGTGGGACATAATCGACAGGTCAGTTAGCGCACAAAATCTTGCACCAGTAATACTTTCACAGTTATGGTCGGCTATAAAGGCAGCATGGCTCAATATTTCGGCAGGGGACTTCCAACGACTTGTCGAGTCCATGCTACGTCGAGTTGCTGCACTAGGCCAGAAAAATTGAAGTCCGACACGATATTAGGAGGTATCCCATGACTTTTGTCACCTCAGTTTATAGTGATCGACTATAAGTTCAAATGGTTCAAATGTCTCTGAGGACTATGCGACTTAACTTCTGAGGTCACCACTCGCCTAGAACTTAGAACTAATTAAACCTAACTAACCTAAGGACATCACACACATCCATGCCCGAGGCAGGATTCGAACCTGCGACCGTAGCGGTCGCTCGGCTCCAGACTGTAGTGCCTAGAACCGCACGGCCACTCCGGCCAGCAGACTATAAGCCTCAGGATATTTATCAGAGAACTAAATCGATTGACGACTTCATAACAAAAACAATCCTAGTCAGTTTTTGTCAGTCGTTTTCGCGATTTCAGCGCAATCTTGTTGTCATCACCGAGACTCACAATTTGTTCTAGCCAGATATGGCAGAAACGTCCCTTGTCTTGAGTTCTGCAGCTCAGAAATGTGATGTTTCTACAAAAACAGCCCGTGTCAAAATAATATTTGACAAAAACAGCCTTTGTCTTTTGACAAGCAGGCGACAATGCAACCTCAATGTTCATTGTCGCTCTCGATGTAGTTGTCTGATTATTTCAATCTATTCTTTGGAAAGTGACGCTTCAGTGTATGAGATTCTATTATGAATTCCTAAGAATATGTTCAGTGGCCTAAAATGCAGAAACTTCAAGAAAGAACAAAAATGTAATAAATAAGCAGAAGCTGATGGGTGAGCAACACTTGAACTACGTTGACAAAAGTATTCCCGCGAAACGTGTTGGAGATGGCTGTAAATAAGCACTGTTTAAATTCTTTATTTCCACCAGAGGTATGCAGTTGATGTGACGTCCGCTCCCTTTGGTTGCAGATGCCAAAGACCTTTTTAAAATCTTATCATGTTTAAGCTCAGAGAAACATCGCACAAAGTCATCGTTATCAAAATCTTATGTTTAAGATCAAAGAAACATCTCACAAAGTCATCGTTATCATAATCGTTGTCGTTATAGTCATCGTCATCGTCGTTGTCGTCGCAAAGTAATTCCGCCAGAATTTTCAGACATTTTGCATTGAGAAAAAGAAACCCTTGAAAGCTTGCTTACGACTAACAAGAGAAGCAAACATGATGTACAAAAATATATTCATAAGTAATTCCATTTACGCACATACAAATCAATACATATTTCATTCGATTTTCTGGAAGCTGTACCATGTGGAAGAAAACACTCACTCGCGCCGGGTTACTCACGACAAATGCATGCAAACAGTCGTGTCGGGTCAGTCGCACACCAATGGCAGTTTAACGTGAAACAGTAATACCAAAAACTACTCCGATTACACTATTTCAGACATATAGACAGTTAAAGAAAAGAAATTGTTTTGTTCAGAAGCTATTTTAGCGGTAAAACTCTCGCACGCAAACGGTTCAGGCGTAGTCCACGAGCTCTCTAGTTGTCCTCCCCCTTCTATAAGTACCAGGAGTGAAACGATGAAAAAAAATGTTTTACAACCCCTACCAGAGGACCTAACAAGTTTTGCCGCCCCTGTGGAGCTGGTACCCGATTCGGGCCGCACCCCTCGTAACCCACATTGCTACACCACTGCTTGTGTGGGCAATGCGTTTGGTATGGAGAAAGCGGGAGCAGCGATAATGATCTGGGCGGCGACTCACTCGTGTTCGATAATATCGTCGACAGTCTGAACTCCTTCGATATTAATAAACTTTTTGGAGCTAGTCTCGCATGTGACTTCGTGAAAGTCACAAGTTGTGCTAAGAAGGGAATAGCGCCGCTGAAATTTGAGAATTTGTGATAAGTTCCTATGGGACAAAATTGCTGAGGTCATCAGTCGCTAGGCTTACACACTACTTAATCTAACTTACGCTAAGGACAACACACACATCCGTGCCCGAGGGAGGACTCGAAGCTCTGACGGGGGGAGCCACACGAACTGTGGCAAGGCGCCTAAAACCGCACGGCTACACCCTGCTGCTCCGCGCCAGTGAACAATAATGTTGCACTACTGGCCGTTAAAATTGCGACACCACGAAGATGATATGTTACAGACGCGAAATTTAACCGACAGGAAGAAGATGCTGTGATATGCAAATGATTAGCTTTTCAGAGCATTCACACAAGGTTCACGCCGGTGGCGACACCTACAACGTGCTGACATGAGGAAAGTTTCCAACTGATTTCTCATACACAAACAGCAGCTGACCGGCGTTGCCTGGTGAAACGTTGTTGTGATGCCTCGTGTAAGGAGGAGAAATGCGTACCATCAGGTTTTAGACTTTGATAAAGGTCGGATTGTAGCCTATCGCGATTGCGGTTTATCGTATCGCGACATTGCTGCTCGCGTTGGTCGAGATCCAATGACTGTTAGCAGAATATGGAATCGGTGGGTTCAGGAGGGTAATGCGGAACGCCGTGCTGGATCCAAACGGCGTCGTATCACTAGCAGTCCAGATGAGAGGCATCTTATCCGCATGGCTGTAACGGATCGTGCAGCCACATCTCGATCCCTGAGTCAACATATGGGGACGTTTGCAAGACAACAACCATCTGCACGAAAAGTTCGACGACGTTTGAAGCAGCATTGACTATCAACACGGAGACCATGGCTGCGGTTACCCTTGACGCTGCATCATAGACAGGAGCGCCTGTGATGGTGTATTCAACGATGAACCTGGGTGCACGAATGGCAAAACGTCATTTTTTCGGATGAATTCAGGTTTTGTTTACAGCATCACGATGATCGCATCCGTGTTTGGCGACATCGCGGTGAACACACATTGGAAGGGTGTATTCGTCATCGCCATACTGGAGCATCACCCGGCGTGATGGTATGGGGTGCCATTGGTTACACGTCTCTGTCACCTCTTGTTCGCATTGACGGCACTTTTAACAGTGGACGTTACATTTCAGATGTGTTACGACCCGTGGCTCTACCCTTCATTCGATCCCTGAAAAACCCTACATTTCAGCAGGATAATCCACGACCGCATGTTGCAACCCCTGTACGGGCCTTTCTGGATACGGAAAATGTTCGACTGCTGCCCTGGCCAGCACATTCTCCAGATCTCTCACCAATTGAAAACGTCTGGTCAATGGTGGCCGAGCAACTGGATCGTCACAATACGCCAGTCACTACTCTTGATGAACTGTGGTATCGTGTTGAAGCTGCATGGGCAGCTGTACCTGTACACGCCATCCAAGCTCTGTTTGACTCAATGCGCAGGCGTATCAAGGCCGTTATTACGGCCAGAGGTGGTTGTTCTGGGTACTGATTTCGCAGGATCTGTGCACCCAAACTGCGTGAAAATGTAATCACATGTCAGTTCTAGTATAATATATTTGTCCAATGAATACCCGTTTCTCACCTGCATTTCTTCTTGGTGTAGCAATTTTAATGGCCAGTAGTGTAGTTTGATGACAGAAATGAAGCGACGCAATTTTGTTGCAAAGTAGATGAATTAATGGTGCAATTTTATTAAATGAGTTTAGTAGTCAGTGGAACTGACAATTAGTGTTTAATCATGCGCCAGCTTGCATCAGGCTAATACTTCTTGTGTTTGGAAGATCGCTCTGATGTTGAATAGAATAAATTCTAATTAAAGCTCAAATCGATCCAAGTGTCACCTAATTTACTTAGATTGGTGCATATATTTGCTGAACGCTCTATCGTTTTCAGCTAGTTGCTGCTATTTTAGGAGCAGAATATTACGGATAAGCGTGGGTACCCATGGGCAACGCAAAACAATTCTTCCGCGCAGTCATATGTTTCGTCGTACTGTGGGAAAGTGATAACGTAGGGAGCAGTCGGTGTTCAGTATTTTTGATCCTCTAAACCTCGTTTGTGAAGTCACAAGGGTAATACTAAAAAGTCATAGGATATGATAAGGTCACGTAAAATCAGTATTACGGAAAGCAAAGGGAATATTAGATATGTTGGAAGAGATTTAGGAAAATGCAATGCATCCCTAGAGGAAATAGCATACAAGTTGCTCGTGTGGTCAGTTCTAGTATATTGTTCCATTATCAAGCAGCCATGACAACCAACGAACGAATTGGAAAAGTGCTTTTAGAATCGTAAAAGATCGGCGTTGGCCATATGATACTAGGGCGTGTTCCATTTATATGATGACCGCACATGCATGGTTGTGTTTGCGGGTCACCGGAGCCGAGCAGGCCAGTCGAATGGGTCCCACGTCTCCCTGTTAACACTCAATTGGATGCACCTCAAATAGGCGTGTGGCTAGTCGTACCTGGATAGTCGCTATGGATCTGAGAGATCCACACGAGGCAAATGTATAATATTATTTGAAAAAAAGTAAATTTTTCATTCAAAATGTGGAACATGAGGCATGATTGTCTTTAATTGTCCATATGTATATGAACAAAATGGAACAAAAAATACGTAACATTTTGTGCTTCATCAGTTGTATCATTTTCCATATTTTCCATGAATCTGGGAGTTAGCAATTATAAATTGACTGTCTGCTAACTCTTTGATAACTTGTATATGGAAATAAATTCCCTGATAACATCTTAGAAATACAAATTTCACAATGTATCAACGATAACACTAGGAACAATCACTTTCAAAGCGATCAAAGTACAGTTCTTATGAAAGTTGAAAAATTCAATCATTATCGAAGTAATACGATGACTGGAACTAAGAAAAATATCACTCAGTTATACGAATATGTGTTGCCTGTTCTTTCGGAATCCGCAGCTGAGACTTATTACATGTAAACTGAAGGTGGAGGGAGAGAACGGAAAGGAAAGGGAACGGATTAGTGATGTCAGCTGCATCGGAACGTTACAAGTAATCAGCGGACACAAATGAAGATGTGTGCCGGACCAGGATTCGAACCCGAGATTTTTTGCTGACTAGACAGGTGCGTTAACCACTGCCCCTCCAGGGACACAGTGTTTATCGGAACTGCACGGACTATCTCGGTACGTCCACCCTTCTACTGAGCGCCACCTATTCGCAGTCCCTGTCCATTTCCTCCTTGGTAGCTACTCTGAGATTCTTGTACGAAAAAAAAAAAAAAAAGAATCAAATGGTTCTGAGCACTATGGGGCTTAACAAATGAGGTCATCAGTCCCCTAGAACTTAGAACTACTTAAACCTAACTAACCTAAGGACATCACACACAGCCATGCCCGAGGCAGGATTCGAACCTACTACCGTAGCAGTCGCGCGGTTCCGGACTAAAGCGCCCAGAACCGCTCGGCCACCACGGCCGGCGCGGGGAGTGAGAAAACTTGGATTTCATGTTCGAGCGTCTGCTTATAAGCCACACATCACGCCGGTGAATGCGAAACGACGCCTCACTTGGTGTAAGGAGCGTAAACATCCGGCGATTGAACAGTGGAAAAAACGGTGTGTGGAGTGGCGAATCACGGTACACACCGTGGCGATCCGATGGGAGGTTGTTGGTTTGGCGAATGCCCGGTGAACGTCATCTGCCAGCGTGTGTAGTGCTAACAGCAAAATGGGGATGGCCACTGCATCTTTCAACAAGAACAGACACCGCGCATAAATATAACTGATTCGCCTAGATGGGCAATAGATTCACCTTCTTCATTGTGGATGCACAAGAACGTTCCGCCTCCTGTGGGAATCCCAGAGTAGTAAAGAAGTAGGAAATGGACATGAACGGTGAATAGGTGGCGCTCAGTGGGGATGTGGGTCGGTCATGAGGTGTACCAAGACAGTCCGTGCAGTTGCAATAAACACTGTGTTCCTGGTGGCGCAGGGTTTAATGCACCTGCCTATTAAATAAGAGCTCCCGGGCTCTAATTCCGGCCTGGCACACGTTTTCACTCTCATCGCCACTCATTCGTGTAAGGTCCCGATGCAGCTGACATAGCTAATCCCTTCCTTTCCCTTTCCTTTCGTTTTCCACCCCTCCGCCTTCAGTTTACATATAAAATATCACTCAGTCGTCGTCCCAACAGTTTCTTTTCTTTTTCACAATCATCAGTAAACACAAAGGCACAGTGGCGAAGGCGCGAGCATAAACCACACTGTTTTCATGTGTACTTTGTCAGTCATCTTTTCTTAGTTCTGAGAGAGATGCGGCAGCAGTTCCGAGCACTCACTTCAGAAGAGTTGGGTTCAGCAGAAGTGCAAGTCGAAGAGGGATCAGCAACTCTGGGTAGGGTTTCTGCAGTTCTTATACAAATGGACTATGACGAATTGGAGACCAACTGTCGCCTCACCAACTGTGCTTCCCAAGCTTCACAATGTGATCAAAAGTATCCGGACACTCCCAAAACGATACATTTTTCATGTTGGGCGCATTGTACTGCCAACTACTGCCGGGTACTCCATGTCAGCGACCTCAGTAGTCATTAGACATCATGCGTGAGCAGAATTGGGAGCTCCGCGAAACTCACTGACTTCGAACGTGGTCAGGTGATTGGGTGTCACATGTGTCATACGTCTGTACGCGAGATTTCCACAGTCCTAAACATCCCTAGGTCCACTGTTTCAGATGTGATATTGAAGTGGGAATGTGAAGGGACACGTACAGCACAAAAGCGTACAGGCCGACCTCGTCTGTTGACTGACAGAGACTGCCGACAGTTGAAGACGGTCGTAATGTGTAATAGGCAGACATCTGTCCAGACCATCACACAGAAATTCCAAACTGCATCACGATCCACTGGAAGTACTATGACAGTTAGCTAGGGTGTGAGGAAACTTGGATTTCATGGTCGAGCGGCTGCTCATAAGCCACACATCACGCTGGTAAATGCCAAACGACGTCTCGCTTGGGGTAAGGAACGTAAACATCCGACGATTGAACAGTGGAAAAACGTTGTGTGGAGTGACGAATCACTGTACACAAGGTGGCGATCCGATGGCAGGGTGTGTGTATGGCGAATGCCCGGTGAACGTCATCTGCCAGCTTGTGTAGTGCCAACAGTAAAATTCGGAGGGGGTGGGGTTATGGTGTGGTCGTGTTTTTCATGGAGGGAACTTTCATCCCTTGTTGTTTTGCGTGCACTATCACAGCACAGGCCTACATTGACGTTTTAAGCACCTTCTTGCTTCCCACTGTTGAAGAGCAATTCTGGGATGGGCATTGCATGCTTCAACACGATCGAGCACCTGCTTATAATGCACGGCCTGTGGCGGAGTGATTACACGACAATAACATCCATTTAATGGACTGGCCTGCACACAGTCCTGACCTGAATCCTATAGAACACCTTTTGGATGTTTTGGAACGCCGACTTCGTGCCAGGCCTCACCGACCGACATCGATACCTCTCCTCAGTGCAGCACTACGTGAAGATCAAGCTGTCATTCCCTAAGGTACCTTCCAGCATCTGATTGAACGTATACCTGCGAGACTGGAAGTTGTCATCAAGGCTAAGGGTGCCCAACGCCCTACTATATTAGAGCATTACGGATGGAGGACGCCACGAATTTGTAAGTCATTTTCAGCCAGGAGTCCGGATACTTTTGATCACATAGCGTAATTGTGAAAAAGTCGACGTCGTATTTTTTCATTCCCATTCGATAAATTAATTGTTTGAGAACGGATCACAATAATATTGAGAACTGAATAAAATACAACCATACTACCTCTCCTCGTTCCTCTTTGAACGTTGTAGGATGAGCACATCTTATCAACATCTTCCAGTCCAGTTTTGTGCTGGTTGTAGTATTTTACCATCTCCTTTTTTTTATCTGCAAAGAATCCCGTACGGATGACATAGTAATAAGCATCCCTGGAGTAGAGAAACAACTGGAAAAGTTGAAAACAAATAAGTCGCCAGATCCGGATGGAGACCCAGTTCGGTTTTACAAAGAGTATTCTGCTACATTTGCCACTTACTAGCTTGCATTTATCGCTAATCTCTCACCCGTCGCAAAGTCCCAAGTGACTGGAAAAAAGCACAGGTGACTCCTGTTTATAAGAAGGGTAAAAGAAAGAAACTGAAAAATTACAGACCCATATCCTTAACATCGGTTTGCTGCAGATTTCTAGAACATTCTGAGGTCGAATATAATCAGTTTCCCAGAGACCGAAAAGGTTATGTCCACGAATCAACACTGTTCAAGGAAAATGTGACAGGACCTCTGTTATTTTCTGTATACGTAAATGATTTGGTGGATTGGGCGGGCAGCAATCTGAGGTGATGATACTGTGGTGTACTGGATGGTGTTGAAGATGGCTAACTGTAGGAGGATACAAGATGATTTACGCAAAATTTTTAGTTGGTGTGAAGAATGGCAGCTAGATCTAAATGTAGAAAAATGTACATTAATGCGGGTGGGTAGGAAAAACAAATCCGTAATGTTCGGATACAGCATTAGTAGTGTCCTACTTGACACCATCGCATCGTTTAAATATGTGGACGTAACGTTGCAAAGCGATATGAAATGGAACAACCACGTGAGGATTGTGATTGGGAAGGTGATTGGTCGACTTCGGTGTAATGGGAAAATTTTAGGAAACTGTGGTTCTTCCGTAAAATAGATTGCTTATAGGACGCTTGCGACAGTTGAAACTCAGAGGGAGACAATTACGGGCTGTATTGTGGGTAATAAAACATTTCCAATTGAAAACGATGCAGGAGCACCTTCATTGCCCCTGCCGAATGCGGCTGAGAATTGTCTTGAAGAAGAAAACGCACGACAGTTATGTAATGTTGGCTGCATACCTTCAGGCGAAATTTCTCACCAGGCCCTCTTACTTGGCGGGAGAGACTGTTGTTCTAGGTATCTTTATGTGCTCCCTGTGTGTTCACAACTAAAAAGAACGACGTAATGCGATCGATGGGCATACTAGAGACACTGCCCAACACACCTGTGCAAAACTTCATCGGATTTTCACTGTGGTTTCCATTTTGGAACCGAACGTTCCTTACTTTCCCAATTACCCTCGTATATCAAGAAAGAACATGTGACGTACTGGCACCCGCGCGAAAGCGGAAATACTACGACACAACGGGACATGGACTCGACTAACGTCTGAAGTAGTGCTGGAGGAAACTGAAACCATGGATCCTGCAGGGCTGTCCATAAATCCGTAAAAATACGAAGGTGTAGAGATCTCTTCTAAACTACACGTTGCAAGGCATCCCACATATGCTCAATAATGCTCATGTCTGGGGACTTTGGTGGCCAGTGAAAGTGACTGAACTCAGAAGAGTGTTCCTGGAGCCACCCTGTAGCAATTCTAGACGTGTGGGGTGTCGTATTGTCCTGCTGGAATTGCCCAAGTACGTCGGAATGCACAATGGACACGAACGGATGTAGGTGACCAGACAGGATGCTTACGTACGTGTCACCTGTCAGAGCCGTATCTAGACGTATCAGGGGTCCCATGCCACTCCAACCGCACACACCCTACACCACTATCGAGTCTCCACCAGCTTGAACAGTCCCATGCTGACATACAGAGTCATGGATTCATGGGGTCGTCTCCATCTGCTCGATACAATTTTAAACGTGACTCGAATAACCAGGCAATATGTTTCCAGTAAAAAATAGAATGCCGGTGTTGACGGCCCAGAAGAGGCGTAAGGCTTTGTGTTGTGCAGTCGTCAAGGGTACACGAGTAGGCCCTCAGTTCCGCAAGAACATATCTATGATGATCTGTTGAATGGTTCGCACCCTGACCCTTGTTTATGGCCCAGCACTGAAATCTGCAACAATTTGCGGAAGGGCTGCACTTCTGTCACGTTGAACGATTCTCTTCAATCGTCGTTGGTCCTGTTCTTGCAGGATCTTTCTCCGGCCGCAGCGATGTTGGAGATTTGATGTTTTACCAGATTCCTGATATTCACGGTACACTTATGAAATGGTCGTAAGGGAAAATCCCCACTTCATTGCTACCTCGGAGATGCTTTGTCATATCGCTCATGCGCCGAGGTTCAAATTCAATTAATCTCGATAACCTGCCATTGTAGCAGCAGCAACCGATCTAACTACTGCGCCAGTCACTTGTTGTCTTATATAGGCGTTGCCGACTGCAGCGCCGTATTATGGCTATACTAGTTTCTTTGGCACTTCAGTGTATAACCAGAGGTAGCCATGTTTGTATTCAAGTCGGAACAGCAAATGAAGTGCGAAAACGATTTGTAAGTGCAGAAAAGCGGCCAAAAGAAACAGAGGCTACAGTTTCATCAGCTTATGTCGAAGAAATAGGGCTTCAGTCAAGGCTACAACTTCGTAATATCGACACCATCTCACAGAAGTGCGGAGCAGTAACTGCACCGCATTAGGAGAAAATACGAGTACATAGGATCTACGCAGACTCATACCGATTCTGCAGGAGTATTGTTTCTAGAAAATAATTTATTGTTGAATGACGGCACCAGTTTTTTATTTGCAGTTGATAACAGGGGACCGACTGAGAGAATATTGGTGTCTGTTTCTCAGGTTGTGAAAAATTCTTTGTGGATGGAACGTTCAATAGTTCGAACAAATAGTTTGGAGGATTGTATATGCTTTACACCTTATAGTACAAGTTCTTGGAAGGAAACGAACACTATTCCAGTTGTCTATCTTTTTCTGCGACAGAAAAAGTGAAAAATATTATCTTTTTATTTAACTCTTAAAACCCTGAATGGGCCCTTGCTTCTCTCATTATGGACAATGAAACTGCTACAGTCCAATCAGCTAGAAGTTTGTTTCCTCAACAGATATTGTCGGTTGCAATTTCCAATGTAATCACTATCTGTGGAGAGAAATTCACTGTTGCGGCCGTTTCCTGCCTACAAGGAAAGCGAAGAAATACACTGTTACATAAGAAAGTGTTCAGCTCTAGCACTCATAGATCTTCCCCTGGAAATGTTGGGTGATGTTTGGCTGTCTAGTTAGGAGAGCACATCTGAAAACCAAAAGTTTCAGGACTTATACGATTATTTCTGGAAAAGTGGTTCGATAACATGCCTATGCCATAACTGTAGTGGTACACCCCATCACACTAACAACGTCTCTGAAGAATGAAACCGAGGGATGAATATATTATTGTCAGAAATTCGTCCAAATGTTTGCTCAATAATAAAAATCTTCGAGATGACTTGTTTAGCTGATTAATGTCAAATCTCGATGGGAAAAGAAAAAAAGAAACTATACTAAACTCTACTAAACTCCGTCGGAACAGGCCATGGAAGCCCAACGGTACCGACCGGCCACCGTGTCATCCTCAGCCCATAGGCGTCACTGGATGCGGATATGGAGTGGCATGTGGTCAGCACACCGCTCTCCGGGCCATATGTCAGTTTACGTGTTTGCCTCACAAGGGCTGAGTGCACCCCACTTGACAACAGCGCTGAGCAGACCGGATGGTCACCCATCCAAGTGCTAGCCGTGCCCAACAGCGCTTAGCTTCGTTGAACTGACGGAAATTGGTGTTACCACTGCGACAAGGCCGTTGAGGAGGGGGGGGGGGAGGGGAAGTCAGCAATTAAGACTGACGAAATTACTGCAAATGCTTTAAAAGGCTCCGCATTACTGCAAATGCTTTGAAAGGCTCCGCATTGACGGTAACTGTTACGCCATCGCCAACGTAGCTCCTGCGGGCCGGCAACACGTCTAACACCACACAGGACCGAGGTTGTCTATGCCCAAGGTGTAAGCAATGGTAAAAATTGGCTGTTTTGGAAACAGACAGTTCGCGTACTACTTCCTACAGAGGGAGATGGAGATGGCCTGCAGGACGTGTTACTACACCAACATCTGATTGGCTGACCAATGCTACTTAAAGGCTAGAAACAGCACTGGACGTCAGTTCACGCCGAATACCGACCTCAGGACGTCTCCACGGAAGACTACGTCTTCGCCATCGGAATAGGACTTGGAATTAAGTGTATGTGTGTTACCTTAGACTCTTGTGGGAAACTTAGAAGTTATCTTTTGTTGCCTCTAGTAGGAAATTCTTACTGGCTTTGTAATTGTGACTTTTCGTTGTTATTCAGTCATTTCCATGTAGACTCACGTAAATAAAAGTTGTGTTGTAAAAGCTTTCAAATTGTCAGTTACAAGAGTAAGCTAAAATAATTTCTGACTTGTGTGACTTGTGACGTTTTCTTCTTCACTGTAATTTATGTGCACAAGCACTGGAAATTATATAAATACTGAAAAGCAGTTTAATTCGCGTCATACTCTTTGGCTATCTTGTAAATAAGTTTAATAAGGGGTGAAATGAGACTACCTACTTTTAGTTTCCCTTGGAAACGACAGAAATTCGGCCGATGTTGCCGAGCGGTTTTAGGTGCTTCAGTCCGGAGCCACGTGGCCGCTACAGTTGCAGGTTCGAGGGTTGTTTGCGGGAAGAGACCAAACAGCGAGGTCATCGGTCTCATCGGATTAGGGAAGGACGGGGAAGGAAGTCAGCCGTGCCCTTTCCAAGGAACCATCCCGGCATTTGCCTGGAGTGATTTAGGGAAATCACGGAAAACCTAAATCTGGATGGCTGGACGCGAGATTGAACCGTCGTCCTCCCGAATGCGAGTCCAGTGTGCTAACCACTGCGCCACCTCGTTCGGTGCAGGTTCGAATCCTGCCTCGGACATGGATGTGTGTGATGTCCTTAGGCTAGTTAGGTTTAAGTAGTTCTAAGTTCTAGGGACTGATTACCTCAGATTTAGGTCCCATAGTACTCAGTGCATTTGAGCCATTTGAACTTTTCGTTGATATTCAGTCATTTCCATGAGGACTCACGTAAATAAAAGTAGTGTTGTAATAACTTTCAAATTGTCAATTACAACACAAGTGGTGACGAATTTGTGCCTGCGTGTGTCTTCATCATGGCGGAAATAGTGCTCCAGCAGCTGATCCAAACTTTGCACGATTTACTACAAGGTCTTCAACAGCCGGCCGCCAGGTTCAGCACAGCGTTGCCAGGGCAGCCGCCCTGTCCAGGACTTCGCACCCTCCACTGGCTCAGCAGGTCTGGTGCAGACCGTCAGTGCACAAAGGGCCCCGCGCCCTCGTCAGTGCCACCAGTCCCTCCAGCTGCTGTCCTGACCATGATGCTTTCAGGATCATGCACGAGAAGACTGCTCTGACAGGTGGGCATATTGTACAGTGTGCACCCATAACGGAGATGTCAGTTCGGTCTGCCGCTCTCGGCAGCCTCCTCCTCCTCCTCCTCCTCCAGCCAATGATCGTCGGAGGGCAGCTACCCATCGACATCAACCATGCGCAATCTTCGGGATCTTCCAAGCTGATGATCGATGTTCAGGTCAACGGTCGGCCGCCCCAGATGCAGGTGGATACCAGAGCAGCGGTCTCACTGAGCAACTATTCCTCTTATGCGAAGATTGGGGCGCCCCCCCCCCCCCTGGTGCTCACACTTTGGGGCCTCCTTACATATAATAAGCAAGCGATCGCTCTCTTGGGTCAGTTCACGGCTTCCATCCTGTATAAATCGGTTTGACGGGAAGTTATCTTTCTTGTGGTCAACAATGCAGCCATTGCGGACCTCTTTGAGTTGGATGCCTTCCGTGCCTCTGGCTTTGCCATCGACGACAATGTTCATGTGGTGTCTCCCCAGGTTCTGTACCGTAGTCGATACTTTGTGCACGGAATTCCAGGACCTCCTCTCTCTGGGCGTCGGCTGTGCTCAAGATTTTCAGCTGTCGCTCCAGCTGAAAGCTTCTGCCCACCTGAAGTACTTCCAGACTTGGCAGGTTCCCCTCGCCCTCTAGCATCCTCTTAAACAGGAACTGGACTGTCTCACCACGGAGGGAGTCATCACACTGGTTCGTTACAGTAACTGGGCGACACCCCTGGTCGTCCTCAAGAGACCAGATGGGCGTCTTTGGGTTTGTGGCAAATTCAAAGCTACACTAAACCCTCAGCTACAGGTTGAAGACTATCCCCTTCCCTGTCCTGAGGACCTGTTCTCCAACCTCGCTGTGGGACAATTTTTTTCGAAGATCGATCTCGCCGAGGCCTACCTCCAAATACCTTCTGATGAGCCTTCTACTCACTTGGCCGTCATCAACACAATTTTTGGCTGTTCCGGTTGAACCGCCTCATGTATGGCATCAGTAGTGCACCGGCCATCTTTCAGCGTTACTTGGAACAGCTCTTGTGGGATGTGCTCAGATGTATAAACTACCTCGACGACATCGTCGTCACCGGCTGTACCGTGGATGAACATCTCAGTCAGCTGCAACAATTGTTCCTGTGCTTGTGGACTGCGGGCCTAAAATGCGACCTTGCTAAATGCTCCTGTTTTCAACCTGCTATCTCCCATCTGGGTCACATCTCCCGAAATGGTGTATCTCCTACCTCCTCCTACGTCGCCGCTATGGAGGCCCTTTCTCGTCCGAGCGACGTCCACCAGTTGCGTTCATTCCTGGGTAAAATTGCGTACTATCGAAAGTTCATGCCCTCCGTCACTCACGTTGCAGCGCCCTTCCTTCGCCTATGCCGAAAGACCGTGCCATTTCATTGGTCCTTGCATGTCGCAATGTCTTCTGGGTAGGCATGACGGCGGACGTGAAGCGCATGGTCCGGGGTTGTCGGATGTGTACCCAGGCCCTTCCTGCTCCACGCCGGTCCTTCCAACCCTGGCCGGCCGCTTCCCTCCACTGGGAACGCATCCATATGGATTTTGGGGGACCCTTCCTTGGCGCTTACTGGTTGTACGTCACAGATGACTGCTTCTACTTCCCTTTCATTGTCTGATGCTCCTCTATCACCACGGAGACTACTATCATGGCACTATCAAAAATACTTTCCATTGAAGGCCTTCCCGTCACCTTGGTTGCTGATAACGGTCCGCAACTTCACAGTCAAGAGTTCGCCAAATTCTGCCACGATAATGGTATCCACCATGTGTTTACCCCGCCTTTTCATCCACAACACAATGGCGGGGCGGAGAGCCTTGTTCGTACATTTAAAACTCAGATGCTGAAGTACACGGAGGACCATTCTCCGGAAGACGCTCTTATGTTATTTCTCAGTTCCTACAGGTCCACGTCAGAGGGTGACAAGAGTGCAGCCGAACTGCTTCATGGTCGCCAGCCTCGGATTATACTCCATCTCCTCCTGCCGTGGGTGGCACCTCGCGCCTGGCCCGGTGATTCCAGATATTCATCCGGCTCCACAGTGTGGGCGCGCGGTTTTGGGTACCGGCCCCGGTGGCTGCCGGGGGTCGTTCTCCGGCCCCGTGGTCGACAACTGTTCGACATCCGCCTGGACGACAGGATGGTTTCGCGTCACCGCAACCAACTTCGTCCCCGTTTCCTCGACCAGCTGCAGGCCCAAACGCCGGCTTCTCTCTCTCTCCCGGTGCCGGTCCCTTCCATGAGGCCTCTGTTGCTGCCTTCTCCTCAGTTAGTGGGGGATCTTCCAGGAAATGGTCAACAGCCGCCGGCTGCTAGCTCCGCGCCACCGCCGCCTCCTCCGGACCTGGGGCAACCCCGGGATCTTCCCCGAGATCCATTTCCCGGACCCTCTTCGGCGGCGCCCCGGTTGGACGACGCGAACATTCCCATCCCGCTTGCCCAGCTCACCGTCGCCTTGCAACCGCTTCATGCGGAAGACGGCGCCCTACTCACCGGCGACCGGTTTCCACCGCCTCCTTCAGGACGACTTAGTTGCCGATCGGCCTACGGCACCAGGCTACATTGATGCTCTCTCCCCCGCGGTCTCCCGTTCTGCTCCAGCTCTTCCAAGGGGGGTAGGGGTGTTACGCCGCCGCCAAGGTAGACCCTGAGGGCCAGCAACACATCTAACACACCACACAGGACCGAGGTTGCCTATGCCCAAGGTGTAAGCAATGGTAAACATCGACTGTTTTGGAAACAGACATTCCGCGTACTACTTCCTGCAGAGGGAGTTCGAGATGACCAGCAGAAGGTATTACTACACCAACATCTGATTGACTGGCCAATACTATTTAAAGGCCAGAACCAGTACGGGACGTCAGTTCACGCCGAATACCGACCTCAAGGGCGTCTCCACAGAAGACTACGTTTCCGCCATCGAAATAGGACTTGGAATTAAGTGTATGTGTGTTACCTCGGACTCTTGTGGGAAACTTAGAAGTAATCTTTTGTTGCCTCTAGTAGGAAATTCTTACTGGCTTTGTGATTGTGACTTTTCGTTGTTATTCAGTCATTTCCATGTAGACTCACGTAAATAAAAGTTGTGTTGTAAAAACTTTCAAATTGTTAGTTGTATGAGTAAACTAAAATCATTTCTGACTTGTGTGACTTGTGCACATAAATTACAGTGAAGAAGAAAACGTCACAAGCACTGGAAATTATATAAATACTGAAAAGTAGTTTAATTCGTGTCATACTCTTTGAATATCTTGTAAATAAGTTTAATAAGGGGCGAAATGAGACTACCTACTTGTAGTTTCCCTTGGAAACGACAGAAATGTGGCAAAATGTCTGTTGCAATTTGTAAAATACTCGCAAATGAAGACCGAAAAGAGCATCTTAAAGGCCATGCCTCTTGTAGGAAATCATTTCGGCATTCCCCTTGAGAGATTCTATGAATAAAAATCTGTTTGAGTGGACACCGAACACAAAATCATTGCCGAGGAAACACAGGGAAATGACAAGGAACGGCATCCATTCATTCTCTCTCCGGTGGAAAACCGCTTATTCCAGCAAGAACCCCAGGTTACGTAGGACTGTCACTCTATACAAGTGTCACTTCGTGCAAATTCCAACCCCGCACTAACCTTTCTACTGCTTTTTATGCCATGTGGGGGGGGGGGGGGGGAGGGGGAGGGGGGGGGGCAACTCCCCGGCTCTTAGGTTGTCCATTTTGAAATGGTGCCACTCGAGCACACCGAGAAAAGAGGTCTTACTTCGTGCCAGTGTGGTCACAAAGCCAATGTGAAGCAAAAAGGTTATTTTCCTTCAATGGTCCACGCCATCTTGGGACTTTATCTCTCATTATATGTTTAGTGGGTATCAAAATTATTGGAACCTTATTTTCAACAACACATCGGCCGGTCCGGAATCCCTAGCAAAATTGATGTCCTAGAAGAAATTTCCTTATTAAGTTTTCCAATTCATTTATTATGCACGCTATCGAAGCGTGATCGTAGTCAATGATTTCATAATATCCCCTTCTGTGCGAATCTTGATTGGCTTTTATGTCAGCTGAATAGTTCCCGTTGTAAGGGCTGGAGGAAATGGTCGCTAAGGCTTCTCCATGAGTTTGTGAAACATCTAACAAAATTCTCAGATTAGTGATTGTACTACTCTGTTAAAGAACTCTTTTATGTATTTATTTATCTATTTCTTTATATGTTATTTATTTAGCCTGGCCAGATTAGAACCTTACGGCCTTCTCTTACATCTGACCAGGTAATAACTGACACTAATAATAATAATGATAAAAATACTAAAGGTCCTTAAAAATTATACAGATAAGTTTAGCACATTTGAGCCCATGTTTAGTATTATAGAAACGGATGCGATAAAGAAAGAGGAGAAAATGGAAATGGCAGAGAGAGTGACTGTTAGGAAGAACCGAATTCAAATAAAGAACTCTGCTGACATCGGGGAGGGAAAAGGTTTGACGAGAGTAAGTTGTAGGCTAGTATATGGAAGAGATATCTATTGTGATATAAGGAGGGGCCAATAACTGTATTTTGAAGTTTGGAAGAAATTTAATTTCTTGAAATTTTGATGAAGATTTTCCGGAGAAAGCTTCCTAATACAAAAAATGAGTTAGAGAACATGGGAAAGTTACATGATGGTACAGAGATTATTTTAATTCGTTGAGAACCAATATTTCTGCTGTTTTTTTCGGGTAGCAGTTTAAGAGTTGGAGTTGTATAAGGGGGAGTGCAGTGATCGAGAAGACGATAGAGCAAACATACAACATAACTACTGTGTCCAGACTAAGCGCCTGCGACTCCCGCTTCCCGCGAAGCAGACCGGTACAGCGGGCCCCGGACCGAGTAAGGGTCAGCCAGGTCGGTCATCCCGGAAACACAGACGCTTCCCAGAGACCACCAGGACGCGTCCACGGCGCCGCAAGAGGTTGCTACAGCCGCAGACCTCTTTCCTTCCGCTCGACACGTGACTGCAAATAGAGTCAGCCATATCCATGCGCCAAGCAGTATTTAGGCTGGTGCAGGAGCCTGGAGAGGCAGTTCCCGCCGAACGAGCCCACTGGTGTCATCGTAGCCGCCGCGTCATCGTCCACCGCCGCGTCATCGTCCTCCGCCGCCAGCGTACCGGAGCCATCCTCGCAGGGCCTCTACTTGTCCTCGAACTCCGGTGACGGCAGCGTGGACTCCACGCCGCTCTTCACGAGACGCCTGGGGCTTGGTTTGGTGAAGTTGTATGGTTACTACAGACAGTTTATGTTTGGAGGAATCTCTGATTTAGTTATTGGTAGGCTTGGAGGATCAGTCTTACCTCACGAATATTGTTTTGTAAATTTTGAAGAAAGACTTAAGTTTAAATAAAAAACGCTATAACTCACACTGAGATTTTCCTATCCGCGAACGGCGGATATAGTAACTGTCTACACTTATCGGCACGCAGCCATGATAATTGTTCATAGACGTGAGCGGGATGATGGAAATGGCGTACGTCACAAATGTATCTCACACAAGCATTCATCACCAGTTCTAGCCTGCGTGCGGTTTCGTACGTACGTTCTTGGAGAATAGCAACACCATAGTTAAGTATGGGGAGTATAGCTCGCCCGGCTAGCAGCGCGGTCTAACGCGCTGCTTCCCGTGCCGTAAGGCGTACCAGTCCCCGGCACGAGTCCACCTGGCGGATTAGTGTCGAGGTCCGTTGTGCCGGCCAGCCTGCGGGTGGTTTTTAAGACGGTTTTTCGTCTGTATCGGCGAATGTGGGCTGGTTCTCCTTATTCCACCTCACTTACACTATGTCGGCGATTGCTGCGCAAACACTGTCCCCACGTACGCGTACACCATAATTGCTCTACCACGAAAACATTGGAGTTACACTCGTCTGGAATAACCCTGGGTTCGATGTGGGGCGGGGGGGGGGGGGGGGGGGCGGCGGTGAGGTGAGAGTCCTGTTGTGGGGTTGTGAACCTCTGAGGGCTACGCCGGGACGAAGCCTCTCCGTCGTTTCTAGGTCCCAGGTTCAATACACACAATGGGGAGTATTTGTGACTCTAAGACCTTGTTTTTAAGGTTATTGAAAATCTTATATGTTCCGCAATTCTGGAGAGAATCGTGTTGGTACTTACTAATATCATTCTGGTAAGAAATTCCATCTCATTTACAGATTACTTAACACTATCACGGTCAAAATTTGATAAACAAATTATATTGGTGGTAGAGGTGACGTTTACTCACGACACGATCAGGATTAGGAGTGTTTGTTTCCATTGTGACAAAAGTAGTGTTGTAGAGCTGGGTTACAAGTTCTAGTTGCATGGTGTCAGTTTAGATGTTCTGGGATCGGAATGCTACTCCTGTGTACCCCTGTGGAGTATGAGTCTTGGAGGTTAAGCGCTGCGACACCTCTGTTGGTCTGTGGTCTCCGTTTATTTTAATGTAATGGAGGGTCACAATATTAGATTTTGGGCATCTCACAGAGGACATGTTGTAGTATTACAGGGCCTGAAAGAAAGACACATCAGGATGTTGCTTTTCATTAGACTCTTGCTGCCAGCCACACTGCCACTGCTAAACAAAAATGACGACTCTGCTGCCGGATTTTTCCATTCATCGAGCTTCCCGATTCGCCCCGAGAGAGCGATAAACCCCACCTGGCTGATGTAGGTCAGTGCACCGTCGGGAAATCGATTCACACAAGTGTGTGAGCGACCCCACCACCTCCATCTCTGACTAACCTGTTGCGTACAGCAACAGGTCTGAGACAACCAGTGCCGAGGACACCTTGCTGTGGCTAATGTTTCCTGCCTTGCGTGATCCTGCAAATGCTGACGTGAAACGGCTCCCTCTCCAGCTCTGCTGTTTCAGAGCTGAAGAGATCCTTGTTCGTATAATGTGCCTAGCAGAAAAGCATGTGCTGTCCTGGTCAGACTATGCCACATATTTCATGTAGAGCTATAAATATATCTTAATGGTCAGACGAAGAGAACATGAAGCTTGTTAACGACTACGAGCACTGCATCACTATACACGGTGAGTCACTAACTATTGCCACCTAGAATAACTCCGAAAGTATGATAGTAGCTGAAAAGTTTGTGGGACTAATTTTGCATGGGACAACGGGTGCCACAATATGACGTTGGTTTTTTGTTGCTAGGTGGGGTCGCGTCAGGGATATGAAGGTCAACTTTGTTTTTTAGTGGGATGCAATAGTTTGGTAAGTTTTTTTTCTGACAGCGGCTATCGAGACGAATCCAATGATGTGTAACAGCGACGTCTTTGAAGGTCAACTAAGGTCAAAAAAGTGGCATGGACGTCCATTTACAGAAGGTGCCAGAAGTGATGAACATTGGTATCAATGCAGTGCTGCAATCTTCTTATCATGGATTGAGTCGTATTCCTAATCACTTTGGCACTTATCAAAGCACATGCTCTGAGAATTCTCTGTCGTATATCGTGCATATTGTAAATATTCGCCGAATACGGAGTATCAATCTAACGTGCCACTGACATGTAAACATCATTCGACGGTTTCGCAATAGAACACTAAAAGGAACGGTAAGACTGGTATCGTCGAATCAAGCGACTGTGAATGATGTATTCCTTTGAAGAACAAGTCGATTTGCTTCTCATTTACGGAGAGTACCAACGAAATTCAGTGAGAGGTAGAGACCTATACGCTGAAAGATATCCTCAACGTACTCACGCTACACGTCGTAAATTTAAATATGTGGACGATAAATTGAGAACAAATGGATCTTTAACGCATCGGAAATATATCGGGCCAAGGAAAGTTACTAACGAGGAAACAGAAATTGGTTCTCTTGCCGCTGTGGTTCGAGGTCCTTGTGTTAGTTCGCGTCAAATCGCAAGGAGATCTGGCATGAGCCAGAGTAGAGTTGTTAGTGTTCTGCATCGCCACAAATATCATCCTTACCACATCAGTCTCCACCAAGAATTAAATGGTACGGATTGTATGTGTCGCATTGAATTCTGCCGATGGGCTTAACTTCAGATTCAGAGGGATGACAAATTTATTAATTTGATTTTATTTACTGACGAGGCTACATCGATGAACCACGGAGTTGTTAATTTGCATAACACGCATTATTGGGCAACTGAAAATCCATGTTGGCTGCGGAAAGTTGCACACCAAAGACCATGGTCGGTGAATGTATGGTGTGGGATTGCGGAGGACAGATTATAGGCCCCCATTTCGTCGAAGAAAGTCTTAATGGTAGGAAGTACACCACATTCCTGCAAGAAACATTAGGTCTGTTATTGGAAGATATACCTTTAGGACCAAGGAACAGAATGTGGTAACAACACGATGGGTGTCAGGCACATTTTTCGCTAACGGCTAGAAATGAGTTGCAGAGACAATTCCCAAATCGTTGGATTGGACGCGGAGGAGGTGAGTCGTGGCCGGCTCGCTCGCCAGACTTGACGCCTCTGGATTTTTTCTTGTGGGGATTCGTAAAAGACGTTGTTTATAAAGACGTTCCAACTACACCTGAAGATATGCGAGAGAGAACTGTCAGAGCATGAGCTTTGATAAGTGCCGATGTGATAAGGAATACCACTCAATCCATGATAAGAAGATTGCAGCACTGCACTGATACCAATGGTCATCACTTCGAACACCTTCTGTAAATGGACGTCCATGCCACCTTTTTGACCTTCTTTGACCTTCAAAGACCTTACTGTTACACATGATTGGATTCGTCTCAATAGCCGCTATCAGAAAATAGGTACGAAATTATAGCATCCCATTTGAAAAACAAAGTTGATCTTCATATCTCTGAAGCTACAACAACCAGCAACAAAAAACAACGTTGTATTATGGCCCCCATTGTCCCATGCTACTTTTGTCCCACAAACTTTTCAGCATCTATCATACTTTCGGAGTTATTCTAGGTGGCAATAGTTAGTGACGCACCCTGTAGACTCAGCATTAGAGAAAACAATGTAGAGAGTAATATCGACTCACGCCAACGCTTGATGTGGGGCGTATGATGTACGCAGGATGTACCAGGAACATCGACAACAGAGTTCGAGACGACTACCAGTGTTAATGACTTGGTGCGCGCTCTAGGGTTATTGTGCAGTTCGGCCCCCCAACGTCTTCGAGACAAGCACTGTCTACAGCAGTCGCCACAGTGCTCCACGGTAGAAAATCGCTTTAAGGCCGCTATCTAATGCAAAAATAGCATAAAAAATAGTATTTCACATAGATTGTAGATTTATGTAGTTTCTCCCTATGCCTGTCTTTCGACTACCTTCATCGCACACTGCAGGGCACGCAATACTGAACGTTTCACGAATCTCCTGCCGCAATGATTGACTGAGAACTCGATAGTTTGCTCAGCGGCAGCACAGTGGTAGACGGCAGTGCCACACCCCCATTGGTGTACTCGTGGTGGGAAGAGCCCTGCTCCATAGCCACCAAACGCCAACTAGTTTAAATCTGACTATAGCGGCGGCCACCAGCAGCGCATCACCCTGTAGGAGACGGTAGTGCCAGAGACGTATTGACAAGCCAATGGTCAGTGGTAAGGCGCCTATAAACTTGGAAGTAACTTCTGAAAGTATTTGCCGAGGTGTTTCAACTGCAGTAGTGACGTGAAATAGACTAGTGATACACCACAGTCGGCTTCTAGCCGTTGATCCCCATCAACCATACAGCCATACTAGTGATACACCATATGATCAAAAGTATCCGGACACCCCCAAAAACATACGTTTTTCACAGAAGATACACTGTGCTGCCACCTACTGCCAGGTACCCCATATCAGCGACCTCAGTAGTCATTAGACATCGTGAGAGAGCAGAATGGGGCGCACCGCGGAACTCACGGATTTCGAGCGTGGTCATGTGATTAGATGTCACTTGGATCATACGTCTGTACGCGAGATTTCCACACTCCTAAACATCCCTAGGTCCACTGTTTCCGATGTGATAGTGACGTGGAAACTTGAAGGGGCACGTACAGCACAAAAGCGTACAGGCCGACCTCGTCTGTTGACTGATAGAGACCGCCGACAGTTGGAGAGGGTCGTAATGTGTAATAGGCAGACATCTTTCCAGACCATCACACAGGAATTCCAAACTGCATCACGATCCACTGCAAGAACTATGACAGTTGGGCGAGAAGTGAGAAAACTTGGATTTCATGGACGAGCCGCTTCTCATAAGCCATACATCACGCCCGTAAATGCCGAACGACGCCTCGCTTGGAGTAAGGAGAGTAAACATTGGACGACTGAACAGTGAAAAAATATTGTATAGAGTGACGAATCACGGTACATAATGTGGCGATCTGATGGCAGGTTGTCTGTATGGCGAATGCCCGGTAACGTCATCTGCCAGTGTGTGCGGTGCCAACACTAAAATTTGGGGGCGGTGGTGTTATGGTGTGGTGCTATAACAGCACGGGCCTAAAATGATGTTTCAAGCACCTTCTTGCTTACCACTGTTGAAGAGGAATTCAGGGATAGCGATTGAATCTTTCAACATGGTAGGCCGGAGTGGCCGTGCGGTTCTAGGCGCTACAGTCTGGAGCCGAGCAACCGCTACGGTCGCAGGTTCGAATCCTGCCTCGGGCATGGATGTGTGTAATGTCCTTAGGTTAGTTAGGTTTAATTAGTTCTAAGTTCTAGGCGACTGATGACCTCAGAAGTTAAGTCGCATAGTGCTCAGAGCCATTTTCTTTTTCAACATGATTGAGCACCTGTTCGTAATGCAGGGCCTGTGGCGAAGTGGTTACACGACAATAACATCCCTGTAATGGACTGCCCTGCACAGAGTCCTGACCTGAATCCAATAGAACACCTTTGGGATGTTTTGGAACACCGACTTCATGCCAGGCCTCACCGATCGATATCAATACCTCTCCACAGTGCAGCACTCCGTGAAGAATGGGCTGCGATTCCCCGAGAAACCTTCCAGTACATGACTGAACGTGTCTGCGGGGATGGAAGCTTAAATCAAGGCTAAGAGTGGGCCAACGTCATATTGAATTCCAGCATTACCGATGGAGGGCGCCACGAACTTTCATTTTCTACTACTGAGGTCGCTTATATGGAGTACCTCGCAGCAGGCGGCAGCGCACTACATCTAAAATGAAAAACGTATTATTTGCGGGTGTCCGGATACTTTTGATCGCATAGTGTAGTAACAGCAGAATTGGTCGGCCAGTAGATCTCTATGATTTCGAATGTGGACTAGTGATTGCATGTCAATTGCGTAAGAAATCTGTCGGGGAGATTTCAACCTTTTTAAAGCTGCTGATGTTATGATGAAGGGGAAACGCGAAGGAACAACCACAGCTAAACTAAGACCAGCCTGACCATACGTGCTGACGGATAGGGTCCGTGGAGCATTGCGGTGGGTGGTCGTAAAAATTCGCATGAAATCCAAGGAATGAATCACCCCTGATTGTCAAAGTGCTACCATCAGTCCAGCTAGCATAATGACTGTGCGTAGGGAATTAAAAAGGTAGGGGCACAATGTTCTAGCACCTCCTCATTAGCCAAACGTTTCTGCAGTCAGTGCTTTGCGTACGTTGAGATAGAGTAAAGAGTTACTTGTCTGTGGTTGACTGGAAGTGAGTAATTGGGAGTGCTGAATCACGCTATACCCTGTGGTAATCAGATGGAAGAATTTGGGTTTGGCGAATGCTTGGAGAACTTTAGCCCACCAAGGTAGCCTACGGCACTAACGCGCTGCTTCCTGGACTCGGATAGGTGCGCCGACCGCGGATCGAATCCGCCCGGCGGGTTAACGACGAGGACCACTGTGCCAGCTAGCCTGGATATGGTTTTTAGGCGTTTTTCCACATTCAACTAGGTGAATACTGGGGTGGGCCTCATGTCCTGCCTCAGTTACACAACTCGCAGACGTTTGAAAACGTTCGTACTGTTTCACGGCTTCCACTAGACACAGACAGCTGGGGTACACTAACTCCGTCCCAGGGGGTTTGCAGTGGCTACAGGAAGGGCATCTGGCCACCCCTTAAATTTAACCACGCCAAATACGACCATAACAAAGGAAAAGAAGAGAATGCCTGGAGAATTTTGCCTACCATCATGCGTAGCGCTAACAGTGAAGAACAGAAGGGGTGGTTTTTTCGGTATGGTGGTTTTTCATGATTTGAGAATGGGCTTCTTACTGCGCTTAAGAACACGCTAAATGCGAAAGGATACGAGCACATTTTACAGTATTTTGTACTGTGTGCAGTAGAGGAACAATTCGGAGACACTGATTGGTTGAATCAGTATGACAATGAACCTTTCGTAAGGCAGCATCTGTGGTATATACAGGGTTATTACAAATGATTGAAGCGATTTCACAGCTCTACAATAACTTTATTATTTGAGATATTTTCACAATGCTTTGCACACAGATACAAAAACTCAATAAGTTTTTCTAGGCATTCACAAATGTTCGATATGTGCCCCTTTAGTGATTCGGCAGACATCAAGCCGACAATCAAGTTCCTCCCATACTCGGCGCAGCATGTCCCCATCAATGAGTTCGAAAGCATTGTTGATGCGAGCTCGCAGTTCTGGCTCGTTTCTTGGTAGAGGAGGTTTAAACACTGAATCTTTCACATCACTATGCGTGAAACTTGCCCGCAGGCGTTCAACCGTTTCTTCGCTCACTGCAGGCCGACCCGTTGATTTCCCCTTACAGAGGCATCCAGAAGCTTTAATCTGCGCGTACCATCGCTGAATGGAGTTAGCAGTTGGTGGATCTTTGTTGAACTTCGTCCTGAAGTATCGTTGCACTGTTATGACTGACTGATGTGAGTGCATTTCAAGCACGACATTCGCTTTCTCGGCTCCTGTCGCCATGTTGTCTCACTGCGCTCTCGAGCGTTCTGGCGGCAGAAACCTGAAGTGCGGCTTCAGTCGAACAAAACTTCATGAGTTTTTCTACGTATCTGTAGTGTGTCGTGACCATATGTCAATGAATGGAGCTACAGTGAATTTATGAAATCGCTTCACTCATTTGTAATAGCCCTGTATACAGGGTGTCCCAGCTATCTTGTCCACCCAAAATATCTCTGGAACAATAACAGCTATTGGAAAACGACTTTCACCGGTATCATTGTAGGGCTGGGGCCCATGAATGTACATATTTGGAAACATTCTAAAACGAAAGCATGTGTTTTTTAACACAAACTTATGTTTTTTTAAATGGACCTCCTATATGTTTTCTTCAGCAATCAATAGCATGACAAAGCACATACACAATGGCGTTGATTGCATCGCAATATTCCCATTACATCCCGAGATATTAAGACGCGAAGTTGACGCTTGAAACACCCGACATGCGCAGCTAGCGCAAGTACTGAGGCTCAGGCGTGAACCCCATGCTGCCCGTAATCGCGATGTGATTGACATGCGTAATCACACTTCCATACTTATCAAAATGTCCGAAACGAATAGTACGGTCTGCTGCCATCCTGGATTAACGTCGTACATTCCGGCAGGTATTTATCCCATAGGCTCGGGGTGATGCGGTTCTGTAACATATCTGTGTACCGCAACGTTAGTCACAAAGTTAACTTCGCTTGTCGTTAATCCGTTACTAAAAAGGTAATGCCGTTCAACGTTAAAACTTTACTCTACTGTAGATCTAGCGCAAGTGACAGTTAATCATTCACTCGTAATAGTAAAATTCATGTTGATGGTTTTAGTGAAACGAGCAAGTGGACTAAAAGTTTTACCGTTGTTTAGGTAAAAATGTTTTGATTTGAGAAGTTCAGGTAGGACATAGAAGGTGAATGTAAACATGTTTAACCATTAGTTTTATTATCACATAATTATCAATGTTATGTTTATCTAATGCGTTAAATGACAAATTGTTGCAAACAAATGTTTCTTAACATCACTGGGTAAAATGGCCCTTTGTAGAAACTTTCACTGTGATACCAGCACTACATACTAAACATAGCGTTCACATCTCATGCTCAAAGTGATGTCCATTGGCTTGCACACATAGGGTCACTCTGCGGATGAAGGATGCCCTACTTCGTGCTACTGTTTCCTCTTTGATGGCTGTACAAGCATCAATAATGCGTTGCTTCATGTCCTCTGGTGTTGTTGGTTCATGTTGGTAAACAGCATCCTTCACTGCTCCCCAAAGAAAATAATCCAGCGGTGTAAGGTCCGGAGATCGGGCAGGCCACCTAACTGGGCCCCCTCGTCCAATCCACCTACCAGGGAACTTACGGTTCAGAAGTCGTCGTGCTCTTAAGGCGTTATGTGCAGGGCAGGATAAACAAGACAACCTGACGGGTGTACACCGATCGGTACTGGTTCATATTGTGTACGTAGATACGTAAAACGTGCAAGAGGGAAACCATTATGTGCTTATGAGAGTCGATGGCAGCAGACCGTATTATTCGTTTCGGACCTCTTGATAAGTATAGAGGTGTGATTACACATGTCAATCACATCGCGATTACGGGCAGCATGGGGTTCACGCCCTAGCCTCAGGACGTGCGCTAGCAGCGCATGTTGGGTGTTTCAAGCGTCAACTTCGCGTCTCAATATCTCGGGATGTAATGGGAATATTGCGATGCAATCAACGCCATTGTGTATGTGCTTTGTCATGCTATGGATTGCTGAAGAAAAAATATAGGAGGTCCATTTAAAAAAACATAAGTTTGTGTTAAAAACACATATGCTTTCGTTTTAGAATGTTTCCAAATATGTACATTCATGGGCTCCAGCCCTACATTGATACCGGTGAAAGTCGTTTTCCAATAGCTGTTATTGTTACAGACATATTTTGGGTGGACAAGATAGCTGGGACACCCTATATATATATATATATATATATATATATATATATATATATATATATATATATATATATATATATATATGAGGACAGTCTTGTTAATAGGAAAAGCTAATCAACAGAGTTACTCTTTTTACAGGATTTGACCGTGTGTTATGTGTAGAGAAAAGTAAATCAGACTATTCAATTCTTTTCCTAAGATCTTACCCAACGGTTAGAAAGCAACACAGTATGAATAGTATTATATTGAAGCTAGGACAACTCAGTTCTAAGTTCATTTAGTGTTTTAAAACATGTACTAACCGTTGTCAGCCTATCGAGGTAATGAAGCAGTGAAGTATTGGAAAAGCAGAAGTATGAATTTTGCCTATTTTCTTGCTATTGTTTAAGTTGCTTCTTCAAAGAAATATTACGCTACTTAATGTTGGACTACACCCTTATACATTACGTTTTTAAAAGAGAAAAATCTCAATAGATAACTTCAAGGAAGCTAAAAAAAATTGGCCAGGGGGGACCTTTAGAAAAGCACTTTCCATAATCAACAAACTCAAATACTAAAATACTTGGATACTAAGCACAAACGTTTTATACAGAACATTTCACTTCACGAAGCCTCTTGCTTACTGGAACTTACTTTCAAAACCTATTATTCTTTGAACTAACTCTGTATAGTCATTTAACAGAGTCTAGTAACTTGGTTTCACTCTCATTGCATTGCACATAAGCAAACTTTTATTATAACACTTTGCAATAGTTAAGAAAACTTTGTTATTATTAACACAAAAACAAGTTAAATGGTACCTCTTTATATTAACTTCGCAATTCGTAAGTCTGTAAAAAAAACTGGATGCCCAGATTAATCAAACACCAGGAAGGGACCCTATATAGGTGTATGATTAGGATGAAATAACAGGGTGAACCAGTTTCTTTAAAGTTTAAACTCAGTTTAAATTATTGGTCCACGCTGTACAAAGGTAAAATTTAAAGAAAAAGTCTTATCTGTTGACTGTACGCTTGGGTGTGGCGGACAATTATGACGGCTACGCTAGCCACAGTATGGCCTGCAAGTATCTTGCTGTATGGGCTCAGTTTCTCTTCTTGGCGTCGTTTAATTTTACATACAATAGCCCAACAACTCGCAGCTATGACTTAAGCCTTTAGCAGTCTTCATCCGAAGCATATGTGTGCAAATTTGCAGGCAAAGCTTCTCCTGCTCCAAAAGGGTGTTGCCTCAATCGCTGCTGCCAGAGACTGTATTACTTACTTCGCGCGCTTGCTCTAGGCAGCGCGCCAATCCGTCCTTACCACCTTTTCCACTCCTCAGAGTCATTTTCGTTTAAAAAAAAAGCACACTGGCTTTTACATAACACCTATCTCTTACATTGTCCTAAGCGTGACCATTTCTTACAATTGTCAAATTTACATGAACATGAATAGTTTATATACACAAATATTTTAAAATGCAAAAGTTATCAGAAAATTACTTAAGTAAAAAACAATTTAAATAGTATATTACATACATTAGTCACATAACGCAAAGAACTTCAATCTCCAGTATAAGACACTTAACATATACATAAAATATAGTACCAATATGCTAAAATTTTAAAGCATATATATATATATATATATATAAGTCCCCAACGAAACTGCAGCCGTCAGCAACCAAGTGTCCCGCAGCTCCTAAATGCGGATCCAGTACGTTAATATTTTGTATTCTATATTAAAGTCTCGTAATTTGTTATTCTGCCAATGCCTGTTTGTTACTTTCCAAACCACATTTAAGCTTTTCTGCATTCCTTGTCCCTTCAGCACCCTGCCATAAAGCTCCATATCTGCAAACACTACTTTAAAATGAATGATTCATTTTAATAGCAATCTTCCCCATCACTGAGAATGGTACTGGCAGTATTAGACCCTCGGGCAACAGGGTTGGCTGTATTATATGACATGGAGATAAACTATACTGCCCATTACTTCCTTTAACAACTGGAAATCGAAGAAAGAGATTCCGTCTCATGGTGTCTGGAAATGTCAGTTTGTACAATGATTAATCAAGGCTGACCATGGGAATGTACATGAACAGAAATGGCCGACCATACTGTAGTCGTAACCCTGACAAGAGCTCGCATTTCACACGATGACTGAAATAAAATGCGCGCTAGATTTACATATCATCAGGTTTCTCTGGATAACAAAAATATATATTTTAAATGCAAGCTTACAAGTTTATATCTTCTGATATTTTCAGTGGCACGAGAAACGCGGAGCGATAGTGGAACTTAGCTAACCTGTAGGTAGCAGTTGACTCCGGGTTGCCGATTCATCTCCCGATTAAATCACGAAGTCGTTTTGTTCCATGATCAACATGAGATGCTCTTACTAATTCTCTGAGTGCATACGCTCTCACCACAAGACTTTGCCAACAAGGTTCATTGCGGTGTATACCTACTCCACGACCTGAACTTTAAATTCATCTGCCTTAAAAAATCAATAAGAGCGTTCCTGACGGGTCCTGTTTAATAACTCGCTTCCAGAAATAAATGATACTGTAGTCATTGGTATTAATTTCATTTACAACCCTAACTGAACGGTACTACAAGAAATCGTTCACTTTTACAGGCGAGTTCTTATGGATCTCTGCACATCTGTTAGATTTCCATTGCCTGGGTGGCCCTAATCGTCAACGTATCTTTACGTCCGTGGTTTTCTAATTCACAGAAAGAGACTGCTTAACGATTATCATATTCTTAGTGAAAATTAATAATTGTGAATTAGAGGAATTATATGGTACTAAGATCACCCTAAAATACTTTCATACGTAACGAATTGTACTGTGTGGTTATTATTAAAATTCAACTTTCAAACGGCTGTACACATAACAACACTGGTCACAATGACATAAAATTGCAACGGAATATTATCGGAGAGGGAGAAAACGCATGAAAACTAAAACTTAACTCCTCCCGAACAGGCCATGAAGGCCCAAAGGTACCGACTGGCCGCCGTATCATCCTCAGCCCACAGGCGTCACTGCGGACCTGGAGGCGCGTGTGGTCAGTACACCGCCCTCCCGGCCGTATGTCAGCTTCCGAGACCGGACCCGCTACTTCTCAATCAAGTAGCTCCTCAGTTTGCCTCGCAAGTGCTGAGTGCACCCTGCTTGCCAACAGCGCTCGGCAGACCTGATGGTCACCCATCCCAAGTGCTAGCCCAGCCCGACAGCGCTTAACTTCGGTGGTATGACGGGAACCGCTGTTACCACTGCGGCAAGGCGCACAAAATGTATGGCAGACGAAAAATACATAGTTACAAAATGAAGCAATAGATGGCGCTGAAAGCATAATTTTATAGTGATCGACTACAAATGACAAATTAATCATACAACAATGCCCAAGGCGTTAGTTTGGCGTTAAACAAATCAGTGTGCATGGGTGTACGAGTGTGATACTGTTAGTTACGTAAGCCCATCCACCACGGCAAGGTCATATCACATCGGATGGGAAAAATAGGTTTTTAACTACCCTGAAGACAAAAACCACATAAAAAGCATCAATCAAAATCAAATCGGATTATTAATTTCCTTGTGACTGGTGCAAAACATTCAGTATGCTGTCCACTGTTTTCTGCAACAAGCTGAAATCGAGAAACAGTATGTTCCACAAATCATCGAAGTGTTTCCGGGTTCACGTTCAGAATGCGTTGCGCAATGCGTGCCTTCAATGCAGCTAATTTTTCAATCGGAACTCTGAACACAACATATTTCAGACAGCCCCACAGACAGAAGTCACACGGATTAAGATCAGGTGATCCGGACGCCCAGGCTGTAGGGAAATGGCGGCTGATAACTCTAGCATCTGCGAAATCGCGCTTCAGCAGCTGATTAACTGAATTTGGAATGTGCAGAGGTGCTCCATCTTGCACAAACATGATCCCATCCACACATCCACGCTGTTGGAGAGGTGGAATGACGTGGTTGGGCAAAAGACGTTCATAACGCATACCAGTGACTGTATAGGTGACAGGAAAGGAAGCAACTATCTCTTCGAAAAAATGTGGCCCTATGATAAATGGTGCCGCAAACCCGCACCACACAGTGACCTTTTCAGGACGAAGTGGTACTGGTTGATTTGCGTGTGATTTTTCCGTTGCTCATATTCGACAATTCAGTGTATTGATGTATCGTGTCAGATGGAAGTGGGCTTCGTCTGTCCGCAAAATCTCCGACGGCCAATCATTGTCCACTTCCATGGGAGCAAGAAGTTCTAAAGCAAAGGTCTCTCTAACTGGCAGGTCAACAGGAAGCAACTCATGCACATGGGAAATTTTGAATGGATAGCAAAGAAGAATGTTTCATAGGATTTTATGTACCGTGCTCACGGGTATGTCCAATGTTCAGGCAATTCTCCATGCACTACACGTTTGCACATCACCACTCGTCTCCTCCTTCATTGCTGTGGCCACTGCTTCCACTGACGTCGAATAAATTCATTTCCTCCCTCTACTAGGCTGCACACCAAAAGAACGCGTCTTTTCGAATTTTCGAATCAGTTTCTCCAGACCCACGGCAGTCATAGGACCAACGCCTTTTTCAAACTCTTCAGTGTCCGAAACTTCTGCAGAGCGACGAATGCACACTCATCATTCTTGTAATACAACTTTACAAGCAGAGCGCGACCCTGCATTGAGACTGTCACGGCGAACGTCCCAGAAGCGAAAGGAGGAAAAACCGTGTGCAATGGCTCGTGCGCATGACAGATGTTTTCATTTACATATTCTGACACGTACAGCGCCATCTATTGATCAAATTTCACACAATTTTTTTCTTCTGGCATACGTTTCCTCCATTCTCCGAAAATATTCCGCTGCAATTTGACGTCATTCAGACCAGTGGTTTTATTTCTATAGCGTTTTGAAAGTTTAGCTTTAATTATAATCATCCTGTACACTTCAAGAGAAAAAAAATTGGCACCTCGAAGGAGTTATCCGAATGGGCCGGTAATCGCTAGATGAGTTTTACATGTACACAAAAACAAACAATTACAATTTCAGAAAAATATGGTGATTTATACATGAGAATGATCTCAAGTTGATGAAGTCAATAATGTGTTGGTCCAGCTCTGACCCTTATACAATTAGTTATTCTACTTGGCACTGACTGATGAAATTGTTGGATTTCCTACTGAGGGATATCGAGCCAAATTCTATCCAATTGGCGCGTTAGATCGTTAAAATTGCAAGCTGGTTGGAGGGCTATAGAGGGGTTGCCTATAATGTTCCAAACTTTCTAAACTTGGGAGAGATCCAGCAAACTTTCTGGTGAAGGTACGGTCCAGCAAACACGAAGACAAGCAGTAGAAACTCTCGCCTTATGCGAATGGTCATTACGTACCTGAAATGTAAGCCCAGGATAGTTTGCCATGAAGGGCAACAAAATTGAGCATCGAATATCGCCGACGTACCGCTACGCTGTGAGAATGCAACGGATAAAAACCGAACGGGTCCTGCTGCGAAAGGAAATGGCCATGGGGCGGGCGGCAAACAGATTGCTATCCCACTGCTGTCCAGGGTATCTCCAACACATATTCGGCCTTAAATCTCTTTGACTGGAGTATAAATGTCTTCACTGTGAATCCCACTTCGAACTGACAAGTGAAGACGTGTCTGCAGTCAGAAGCGATGGTCTGGGGTACGATTCCTTTCCGTAGCAGGATCATTTTGGTTGTCATCCGCGTCCTTACAGCACAGCGGTACGTCGACGACATTCTACTCCCCGTTTTGTTGTCCTTCATGGCAAGCAATCCTTGGTTTACATTTCAGAAGATAAGGTCCACCCGCACACGGCGAGAGTTTCTACCTATTGTCTTCGTGCTTACCAGAGCCTACCTCGGCCATAAAGATCCCAGGATCGCTTCTTAACTGAGAACGCTTGGAACATTATGGACAAGGCCCTCCGTACAGCTTGGAATTTTGACGATCTAACGCGCCAACTGGACAGAATTTGGAACGATGTCCTGCAAGTCATCCAACAACTTTACCAATCAATGCCAAGCCGAATAACTGTTTGCAGAAGGGCTATAGGTGGACTAACGTGTTGCTGACTTGCTCAGTTTGTGAAGCTCTTTCTCCTCAAAAAATGGTTCAAATGGCTCTGAGCACTATGGGACTTAACATCTGAGGTCATTAGTCCCCTAGAACTTAGAACTACTTAAACCTAACTAACCTATGGACATCACACACATCGATGCCCGAGGCAGGATTCGAACCTGCGACCGTAGGAGTCACGCGGTTCCCGACTGAATCGCCTAGAACCGCTCGGCCACTTTCTCCTCAATAAAGCATCCATTTTTTCTGAAGTGGTAATCATTCGTTTGTCTGCACATGTACATCACATCTGGCGATTTTCGTCCCATTCGGATAATTCTTTCGTGGTGCGTCGCTTTTTTTGTCTTATAGTGTATTACCTGATTTCTGTTCGTCTTTCGTCTCGGGAACGTTTTAATAAGGTTTATTAAAATTTTAGCACTAATTAATTAATAACTTACTCTTTTAACAAAATATCACACTTCTCTTCAACTCCGTGTACGTGCACCTTGGCAGCACAATAACATTAAAATACAGGGGACAGGCAAAATTATGTGAACACCTGTACTTACTTGGGAATGGTTTATTAATAAGGGGTTGGACCTCCATTTTCCTGTAATACAGCTACGATTCTTCTTGCATTACTGGCATATAATGATTGTATAGTCTCTAGTGGAATGTTATGCCACTCTTCAATCAGAACCTCTTCTAACTCCTGTAGTGACGAGGGAGGCGGAAATATGCTCCAGAGTCTGCGCTCCGATATCGTCCACAAGGGTTCGATGATGTTCAAGTCCTGGGACCGTACTGGCCAGGAAAGACGCTGCAGTTCAGTTTCATGGTCCTCATACCACGACTGTACTGTCTTGGCTGTTTGAATGGGTGTGGGACAACATTTGAATCATGGGGCACCTGATCACCTAAAATGTTCACATAATCGTTAGCTGTAACACTGCCTTTGAGAGTAATGATGGAACCTGCAGAATACCATGATATGGCTGCCCACACCACCACACTTCCACCTCGATGCTTAACCACCGAACTCATGCAATCACGATCGTAGCGCTTCTTTTGGCGTTCTGGAGACGTAAACCCGGCCCGGTGTTGGAAATAACGAAAACGTTGACTCGTCGGAGTATATGACGTGTTTCCATTGATCAGCTGTCCAGAATTTGTACTAGTGACACTATATTTTACGCTTCTTTGCGTTGGTTGTCGTCACTAATGGGTTCGATGTAACAGCCCGTCCGTGAATGTTCGCTTTATGGAGTTTTCGGCGGACAGTGTTGATAAATACTGGGTCTGACAGATGGCTATTGAGCTCTGAAGTCATTTTAGCCGCCGTAGTTTTGTGTTGTTTTGACACAATTCGTGTTAGCGTACGACAATCTCTATCATTTAGTTTTGGATTGCGCCCACTATTACGTTTACACGGTAATGTCTTTAAGTGTTTTATTTAGGCTGTCATGACTGTTGAAACAGTTGCTCTTAAAACATTCAATAAGTTGGCTGTCTTTGTTACTGATGCTCCAGCTAATCTGGCCCCCACAGCCTACCAGCTATGGAGCTCTGTTAGGTCTAACATTGCACGTCGTCCTCTGCCTCTGAATGCAAATACGAAGTATGCACTATTCGTCAACTACCTGCACTGAGTCCTAGTCCGTACTGAACACTCGAAGTACGGCGCGACACGTGTCTTACCTGCGTTGTTGACCGTCAAACAACCATCCCATTACAACCACTGTTCACATTAATTTGCTTATCCCCTTTACGCACGCCTTTTGGTGTCACACTATAGACTGCTATATTAACAAATGCTAGCAGCATTTACGGCATGGAATAGTATATTGTTTCATTATGCTATTTTCATCAGAATAATAAGTATACAGGGTGGTCCATTGAAAGTGACCGGGCCAAATATGTCACGAAATAAGCGTCAAACGAAAAAACTACAAAGAACAAAACTTGCCTAGCTTGAAGGGGGAAACCAGATGACGCTATGATTGGCCCGCTAGATGGCGCTGCCATAGGCCAAACGGATATCAACTGCGTTTTTTTTAAAAATAGGAACCCCCATTTTTTTAGATATTCATGTAGTACGTATAGAAATATGAATGTTTTAGTTGGGCCACTTTTTTCGCTTTGCGATAGATGGCGCTGTAATAGTCACAAACGTATAAGTACGTAACATTCCGCCAGTGCGGACGGTATTTGCTTCGTGATACATTACCCGTGTTTAAATGGACCGTTTACCAATTGCGGAAAAGGTCGATATCGTGTTTATATATGGCTATTGTGATCAAAATGCCCAACGGACGTGAGCTATGTGTGTTGCTCGGTATCCTGGACGACATCCAAGTGTCCGGACCGTTCGCCGGATAGTTAAGTTATTTAAGGAAACAGGAAGTGTTCAGCCACATGTGAAACGTAAACAACGACCTGCAACAAATGATGATGCCGAAGTAGGTGTTTTAGCTGCTGTGGCGGCTAATCCGCCCATCAGTAGCAGACAAATTGCGCGAGAATCGGGAATCTCAAAACCATCGGAGTTGAGAACGCTACATCAACATCGATTGCACCCGTACCATATTTCTATGCACCAGGAATTGCATGGCGATGACTTTGAACGTCGTGTACAGTTCTGCCACTGGGCTCAAGAGAAATTAAGGGACGATGACAGATTTTTTTCACGCGTTCTATTTAGCGACGAAGCGTTATTCACCAGCAGCGGTAACGTAAACCGGCATAATATGCACATTTGGGCAATGGAATATCCACGATGCCTGCGACAAGTGGAACATCAGTGACCTTGGCGGGTTAACGTATGGTGCGGCATTATGGGAGGAAGGATAATTGGCCCCATTTTATCGATGGCAATCTAAATGGTGCAATGTATACTGATTTGCTACGTAATGTTCTACCGATGTTACTACAAGATGTTTCACGGCATGACAGACTGGCGATGTACTTCCAACATGATGGATGTCCGCCACATAGCTCACGTGCTATTGACGCGGTATTGAATAGCATATTTCATGACAGGTGGATTGGTCGTCGAAGCACCATACCATGGCCCGCACGTTCACCGGATTCTTTCTGTGGGGAAATTTGAAAGATATTTTGCTATCGTGATCCACCGACAACGCCTGACAACATTCGTCAGCGCATTTTCAATGCATGTGCGAACATTACGGAAGGCGAACTACTCGCTGTTGAGAGGAATGTCGTTACACGTACTGCCAAATGCTTTGAGGTTGACGAACATCATTTTGAGAATTTATTGCATTAATATGGTATTTACAGGTGATCACGCTGTAACAGCATGCGTCGTCATAAATGATAAGTTGACAAAGGTAAATGTATCACATTGGAACAACCGAAATAAAATGTTCTAACGTACCTACGTTCTGTATTTCAATTTAAAAAACCTACCTGTTACCAACTGTTCGTCTAAAATTGTGAGCCATATGTTTGTGACTATTACAGCGCCATCTACCACAAAGCGAAAAAAGTGGTCCAACTAAAACATTCATATTTCTTTACGTACTACACGAATATGTAATAAAAAATGGGGGGTTCCTATTTTAAAAAACTAAGTTGATATCCGTTTGACCTATGGCAGCGCCATCTAGCGGGCCAACCATAGCGCCATCTGGTTTCCCCCTTCAAGCTAGACAAGTTTCTTTCTGTGTAGTTTTTTCATTTGACGCTTATTTCGTGAGATATTTGGGTCGGTCACGATCAATGGACCACCCTGTATATGCTCATTCGACTACGACGAAACAATGTTCATGAGAGTTGTTGTTTCAGCTCTGTATTTCCTGTTATATATATTAAAGTATGATTGACAGTGTGACGTAATGCAGGGTTGGCATAAGATGTGGAAAAACTGAAAGCGCACGTTATTTTGTCACGTTACGAATCACACCACCATACATACCGCGCTTCATTTATCTGCTTTCCGCAAGCAATTACAGTTCTGGACATTGCAATCCTAACACCACGAAGGCGGCACGCAGTGAACTTCAAACTGGTGTGGATTATGTGGGATCCTGCCCACTCATCTCTTATACGGTGCCTAAAGGATGATGCTTTCTCGTATAGCTGTACAACAATTCTAGAAAATCACATTAATAGTTTTTATTACCATAAAGTAGATTGACAATACTTAACTTTGATTTACAAGAACGCGTCGCAAGCAATTGGCGACCGGCAAACAATCAGTGTCCTTTGCTATATACAATGTCCGTGCAAGTAATGGATATGGATCACAAGTGATATCTCTACTAGTGTCCGTCTTCTACTGTCCGGCCGAGTCTGGCAGGAGCGGCGCTTCTGTTCTCTTCGGCTAGAGGCCGCTCCTGTCGTGGTGCGGTCCTAGTAAGCGAGTTACTGGCCGACGTGGCCTCACAACCTTATCTGCTCTTGCCTTCTTAATCTTCGTGCCGGCATCTTTCGTTACGCCGGAACAGATTATACCACATGCTCGGATATGCAAATGTGTAGCATTTCAGAGACACCCCACAAATTATATTGGTGTAACACCATGTACGATCTCTATAATAGGAAAGACTACGCAGCGGCATTCTCGTTGATGTACAGCATTTGAATACTGATGGCTTGTAAGAAGATCGCGTTATGCTTCATGTGTTAACGAGAAACGTCTATCAGATTGAGTCGAAATTCGACAGCACGAGGATCATGGCCCATCAACACTGTGGTTTGTTGTCCCACCATTATGCTACTCATGTTGATCAGTATACAGTGACCGTATGAAACGTCCCCTTTGGAAAATTAATGAATTACTGTGCTGGTAACCCTCTTACGTTATTTGATTTTCAACATCTGAGCAAAACTGAACGTACTCAGACATTTCTCTCTTTACTTATTCTGATCATCACTGAACTGACACACAATATTTTTAGCGCAACGCAATCTGACTTTCAATAATCCCTATATCTTTCATGAATCACTTACCTCACAAAAATCTTCGTTACTCAACTACTGCAATACAGCGAGCGCCAAAAATGCCAGCTAAATAAAAGATTCTAACTACTGAGGGCTCTAACTACTGATAGGCATAGTTAGCAAATGAAAGATTTTGATAGAGAACAAACAATGTATTTACCTTAATAGTGTTCAAAAGTCATAATATATATATCAGTTCATGACATCCAGTCTCACAAATTTACTCTTTCTGATAGACACACGTCCAGATCATCCGCTCTCAAAACTCCATCTCTCTTCCCACATCCACCACTGCTGGAGGCTCACCTCCAACTGCGCAACGCTACGCGCTGTTCACATCCAACTGCCCAACACTACAATAGCAAATGTTCCAACAATGCAAACCAGCCACAGACTGCACACAGCACAGCCAGTGATTTTCATACAGAGCGCTACGTGGCGTTTCTAACATAAAAACCTAAACAGCTTACTTACACGTCTTGCGAATATGGATTCGATAGTTTGAGAAGGGCCATGCCGTACTTTCTATGTACGCCTGCTTGACTACTCTCAATTAATACCCAAGTGCCTGACTTTTTAATTTAAGTTGTTTGCAATTATGGTCCCTAGGTATTCATTTGAACTGAGAGGCCTTACATTAGTGTAATTCACCGTGTAACCGAAATTTAACGAATTACTTTCAGCACTCATGTGGATGACTCACACTTTTCGTCAGCTGTCACTTTTCTCTCCATACGGATATCTTCTCTAAATCATATTTCAATTGATTTTGATCTTCTGATGACTTTACTACACGGCCGGCCAGAGTGTCCGAGCGGTTCTAGGCGCTACAGTCTGGAGCTGCGCGACCGTTACGGTCGCGAGTTCGAATCCTGCCTCGGACATGGGTGTGTGTGATGTCCTTAGGTTAGTTAGGTTTAAGTAGTTCAAAGTTCTAGGGGACTGATGACCTCAGAACTTAAGTCCCATAGTGCTGAGAGCCATTTGAACCATTTTACTACACGGTAAACAACTGCGTCATCAGCAAACAATATAAGTGTGGTGCTCAAATAGTCTTCTAAATCGTTTGCATAGATTAGAAAGGGAAAAGGGCCTATAAGATTGCCTCGGGGAAAGCCAGATATAATTTCCATTTTACTAGACGACTTTCCGTCAATTTTTGAATACGATGATCTTTCTGGCTGAAATCACGAAATCACTCGCAAAACGGAGGTGATACTCTACGTGCAAGTGGTTTAATTGATGGATGGTGCCAAAAGCCTTCTGGAAATCTAGTAATATGTAATGTGTTTGAGAGCCCATGTCAATAGCACTCATTCATTGCTTCGTGTGAATAAAGCGCCAGTTGCGTTTCACAAGAACGGTATTTTCTGTATCTGTGACATGTTTCGATAGATTTCTTCGAGGTAATTCATAATATTCGAACGCAGTTCATGTTCCAAAATCCTACTGCAAATTGACGTCAGTGATACGAGTCTGTAATTCAGCAGATTAAACATATTTTCCTTTTTTGAGTATTGGCTTGACCGGCGTAAGTTTCCACTCTTTAGATACGAACCTATCGTCAAGTAAGCAGTTATATATGACTGCTATGTATGTAATATCAGTATACTCTGAAAGGAACATAACTGTTATACAGACTTGGCCGGCAGACTTGCCTCCATTATGTGATTTCAGGTACTTTGCTACATCGAGGATATCGACTTCTAATTTTTGCAAATGCACTTCACTAGAATGCCGGAATATTTATTTCTCCTTCTTTGGTGAAGGAATTTCGGAAAACCGTGCCCAGTAACTCCTCCTAAGTTGCAGTCACCGGTCCCAATACCATTGTTAATGCGCAGTAATGGTACTGATCTTGCCTTGGCGCTGGTACACTTTACATTAAAATCTCTTTCGATTTTCTGTGAGATCTCGAGACAGATTCGTGGTGGAAACTATTAAAAGCATCTTACATTGAGGTCAGCACTAGAGTTCGAGGTTCTGTGAAAAATCGCCAGTCTTGGAGATTTTGCCTCCTTTTAAATCTGCCTACCGGTTTTCGTTGCTTCTGCAGGAGTCTTCTCACCAGTTTTGTGTACCATACGGGATCAGTCCGTCGTTTATAAAATTATTTTATAGAAATCTCTCAGTTGCTGTCAATACTACTTCTTTGAATACAAGACACGTCTAGTTTACACATACGTAATTGGTTTTTAAGGAGTGAAGACTGTCCCTTACGAGGGCGTCAAACGAATTTTTATATGCTTTTTTCGAAATAGATACTGAGAGCCATTCAGGATGCCAACGGCCCCAAATAACTAGTGCCCGAGAGGACAACTATTTTTCTATCGCCCGTGCGGGATCGTACTGCCTTGTGACATGCTTTGAGTCAGGCAGTGGGCTTGTTAGCAACAACACAAGTATCAGCACCGACAACTCCACGATATCTGGAGCAGCACGGACTGTCAGCACAGCCAACATTGTTGCAGCTTCCCTTGATGTGGTTGAAGAGAGAGGCACGTTCACATGGTGCGGCCAGAGGAAAAATTGGACGCAGGCGAGGCACAATGTCGTCATTTTAGATGAGTCTCGGTTCTGCGTACATCACGGTAGACGTGTGCTTGTGGAAAGCTCTGATTAGAACGAACGTTGCCATATTGCATTCGTTATCGTCATATGCGTGGTGGTATGGAGTAACACTGGATACACTACATGATTTACTGTGGCTTGCATAGTTTGTAATGTGGTTCAGTGGGCGCTGTATTTGTGATGTTTTGACGCCAGTGGCTTTGCCTTATGTTGCCATGGTTTACTGATCTACTTATACCGCTCCTGTCTAGAGCCTGTGTATCGTAAGAATGATTCATGTGTGCACAATGACAGATGGCCCGAAGTGGGTTCTGTCGAGTATGTAGTTCTTATTTTCATCCACCAGAGTACAGTAGCGGACAGAGACATTCAAGAAATAGGTCAGGATAATGTTTTTGCGAGTTGTTCTGTTTATTTCTTGAAGTTTTTTTGTTTATTTATGTTTGTACAGTTTTGTATATACTTTTAGTAGTGTGAATGATGAGTGAATGTGGTCTAAAGGACGGCCGGGGTGGCCGAGCGGTTCTAGGGGCTACAGTCTGGAACTGCGCGAGCGCTACGGTCGCAGGTTCGAATCCTGCCTCGGGCATGGATGTGTGTGATGTCCTTAGGTTAGTTAGGTTTAAGTAGTTCTGAGTTCTAGGGGACTGATGACCTCATAAGTTAAGTCCCATAGTCCTCACAGCCATTTGAACCATTTGTGTGGTCTAAAGTAAATATGTAGGTCATTGTTCTACTAATGAACGCTGTAGTATGAGAAACTTTTAAGGCAGTGTGAATGCAGACGTCAGGGAATTTTCTATCATAACATGTTAAGTGAGTTTATCGTTAAAGGAAAGCTATTTCGAGTGCAAACGAAAATAGTTAATAACGTAAAATATAAACAAAATATCAGAATTTTAATATTTATTTCGGGAAAAGTACAGTTCGAAAATGTTTTATTTGTAGATTGGTTAGTCATGAAAAGCGCGGACTAACGCGGGAGTATAATGTTTTTCTATTGGCCTTAAAGAAAACTGACCAATCAGAACGGAGTATTCTTCGCGCGTCTGTTCTATTGGAGATATAGAACGATTATAGCAGTCTAAAGTAGTCGTAGCCCTGCCTTTCAATGGTACGGTCGTGTGAAGTATGAGCTCCGATGGAAGTCACAGTTTGCCGGTTTTAGTTGTGCTACATGCGTCAAAAGTGCTTTTAACTGCAGGCATATTTATTCCAGTGTGTTTTTTTAGAAAGTACGGGTTTTAAAAGTAATTTTGTGTATGAGAGAAGACAGTAATTCCGCGTGGCATATTGAGCAGTTTGGTGACTAACAACTTGAGTGCATTAGACACCGAAAAACGAGCATTGTCATTTAAGAACAATCCGTGCTTAGTAGCTGCTCAGATTTCGGGAAATACGTTACCATAAACTTAATAACGTGAATGAAAGGGTTTGTGGATGACTGTTAGGATTAGCACGGGCTTGGCAGTGAACTTTTTTTTTTCTCGACTTCAGAATATACCGAAGTTTTGCCAGTATTTCCAAAAATGGTTCAAATGGCTCTGAGCACTATGGGACTTAACATCTGAGGTCATTAGTCCCCTAGAACTTAGAACTACTGAAACCTAATTAACCTAAGGACATCACATACATCCATGCCCGAGGTAGGCTTCGAACCTGCGACCGTGGCGGTCGCGCGATTCCAGACTGAAGCGCCTAGAACAGCTAGGCTACAGTATTTCCATCTCTCATTCAAAATTAAGATCTTTTCCTGATTTATTGAACAGTTACGTTGTATGCAACCTGGTGCGAGTTGCAGTTCGATAGGTTTCCGCTCGGCTTTCCTACCGGCGATTTGCTGCAACGAGGTGCAGGTAAATGGATGAAAAGAACCGCCCGTCGCACTACTTACAGGGGAACCTCCCCATCGCACCCCCCTCAGATTTAGTTGTAAGTTGGCATAGTGCATAGGTCTTGGAAAAACGGAACACAGATCAATCGAGAAAACAGGAAGAAGTTGTGTGGAACTATGTAAAGCAAGCAAAATATACAAACTGAGTAGTCCATGTGCAAGATAGGCAACATCAAGGACAGTGTAAGCTAAGGAGCGCCGTGGTCCCGTGGATAGCGTGAGCGACTGCGGAACGAGAGGTCCTTGGTTCAAGTCCTCCCTCGAGTGAGAAGTTTCCTTTTTTATCTTCGCAAAGTTATGATCTGTCCGTTCGTTCATTGACGTCTCTATTCACTGTAATAAGTTTAGTGTCTGTGTTTTGCGACCGCACCGCAAAACCGTGCGATTAGTAGACGAAAGGACTTGCCTCTCCAATGGGAACTGAAAACATTTGATCGCAAGGTCATAGGTCAACCTATTCCTCCACAGGAAAACACGTCTGATATATTCTATACGACACTGGTGACGGCATGTGCGTCACATGACAGGAATATGTTGTTGACCTACCTAACTTTTACACTTGGCGAATGGGTAAAAAGATTCTTCTACCTTGCCCGATTTAGGTTTTCTTGTGGATGTGATAATCACTCCCAAAAAAGTGATCCAAACATAGCGGACGGACAGATAATTGTCTGAAAATAAAAAGTTAAACTTTTCACTCGAGGGAGGACTTGAACCAAGGACCTCTCGTACCGCAGTCGCTCACGCTAACCACGAGACCACGGCGCTCCTTAGCTTACACTGTCTTTGATGTTGCATATCTTGCGCATGGAATACTCAGTTTGTATATTTTGTTTATTTTTTCGTAGTTCCACTCAACGCCTTCCTGTTTTCTCGATTGATCTGTGTTCCGTTTTTCAAGGCCTATCCACTGTGCCAACTTATAACTAAATCTGAGGGGGGTGCGATGGGGAGGTTCCCTTGTTAGATGCAGATGGTGTAAAACTGTTGGCTTGGCTAGCACGTTCTCCACAGCTGTGACCCACCGAAGGTATCTGGTCATGGGTTGCTCAAAGACTGGCACACCATCACTAACCAGCCACTACGACTGATGAACCGTGGCACACAGTTGAAATGGCATGGAATGATGTACCTGTATCTGTCATCGAAGCTCAGTTAGAGTTGGAGCCGTTGTTGCCGTGAGAGGTGTCTGCTCTGAACTACATTTCGCAACGTGTGTGGCACCAAATCATCACCAATTTGAATGATTTATTCTTCCTGCTCTACTGTACACGCGGGATGAATAACATTTCGTTATTTGATATCATTTCTGTTGTTGCGATGTTCATGGTCAGCAGTATACCATCACATTATAATCTAGCTGTATAACATTTCAAACTTACACGCATTCCGAAATTTATAAAAAAGCAAATTTAAAAAAGAAAAAAGGGTTTATGAAAAGAATGTAACTGAGAACGAATGCATAGGACGGGGACAGCAGAGGCAGGAAAGCGAGAGGAAGGAGACAGTCGGAGATGTACAGATGCTCGGCGGCTGCTGCGCAGTTTCTGAGTTTGTCGATAATCTGGGACGTTCCATAGGAAGGGGAGGACGTGAGCCAAAGGTGGCCCGCCTAACTGGTGTAGGCGCTGTGTAAACTCTGCAGCCTTAAATACTCATCGCCAAAATCTCAAGATTTCCGTCTTGTGCTGATCTTTAACATTGCGGGTCCTCTCATCTTCCTCTGCAGGTTGATCGCGGACCACCTTTACAAAGCTTAGTCAGAGATATACTTCCACCAATACCCCTTTAACTGCTATTTTTTCTGTCTATTACTCTACCTGTAATTACATTGAGCGCCCCTTTCTACGATATCATAAAAATGGTGCGTCGCTCGACCTTCTACTGCAGCTTGTCCCCTTGTGGTATGAGATCACTTCTACTGATGATCACTTACTTTATCTTGCGTTTGACGGTTAGTTAGTTACATGTTTCACGGAACGTTTGCACGGCACAAAAATGTAGCTGGAATCGGGTTACAAGCTACAGAAGCACTTCACTTTTAGATGTGCCAGTAAAGGCTGGTTTGTTACAGATTACTATGTAAATCTGTGAAAAATACGAGGGCGTGCTGAAAAATATATCACTGAATTTTATTATTCTGTTCTCAATATCGGTATACGTATTACATGTCATGTGTATTACTCCGACAACTTTTCCGCTCCTTAACGCAAGATGTAACCTGCCGCTAGACGACTCCGAATTGTAGCGTGTAACATGGCGGTGGTAACGTACCTACAGGTGACTGAAGTAATGGGATACTGATATGCAGATATACAGATGGCGGTAGAATCACGCACCGGTACACAAGGTATAAAAGGGCAGTGCACTGGCTGAGCTGTCATTTGTTCTCCGGTGACTGATGTGAAAAGGTTTGTGATGAACTTATCAGTTAGGACAAGGCGGCGAAATCTGGCGTTAATGGGCTGCGGCAGCAGACAACAAACACGAGTGCTTTTACTAACAGCAGCGCCTCTCCTGGGCTCTTGACCATATCGGTTGGACCATAGCCTGGAAAACCGTGGCCTAGTCACATCAGTCCCAATTTCAGTTGGTATGAGCTGATGATAGAGCCCAAGTGCGGCACAGACCCCACAAAGCCATGAACCCAATTTGTGAACAAGGCACTGTTAGAGCTGGTGGTGGTCCCATAATGGTGTGGGCTGTGTTTTTCTAGGATGGACTGGGTCCTCTGGATGTTCAGCTACTTGTACACAATTTACAGCCATTCACGAACGTCATATTCCCAAACAAAGATCGAATTTTTTTGGTGACCGTGTGCCGTGCCACCGGGCCACAATTGTTCGCGATTTATTTGAGAACGTTCTTGACAATCCGAGTGAATGCTTTGGCCTCCCTGATCAGCTGACATGTATCCTATCTAACATTTATGGGACACAATTGAGAGATCAGTTGGTGCACATAATCCTGAATGGGCAACACTTTCGCAATCATGGGCGACTATAAAGGCATCATGCCTCAATATTTCTGCAGGGGACTTCTAACGTCTTCTTCAGTGCATGCCACGTCGATTTCTTTGCCGGCAATAAGCATGTCCGACACGATATTAGGAGGTACTCCATGACTTTTGTCACCTCTGTGCATGTGGGTGCGTGAGAAACAGCGTGTTGTAATCGAAAGTACGAATTCGAAGAGTTCGTCCACACACGGAGCACCCTCTCCATCAAGGATGATAATACCAGACCACGCACGAGCGTTTCGACATCTGCAACACCGACGCTTTGGGTTCACTGTCACCGATCATCCACCATAAAGTAACGATTTGGCCCCATCCGATTTTCATGTGTTTCCGAAACTTAAAGAACACCTTCGAGGCCTTTGCTTTGACAGTGATGAATCGGTGCAAGCAAAGGTGACTGTGGCCCTGATAACAAAGTCAAACCTTTTTTTAGTGACGGTATTAACAAACTGGTCTCTCGTTGGGAGAAATGTGTTCGTCGCCAGGGTGACTATGTTGAGAAATAAATATGTAGATGTGAAGAATAAAGATGCAGAATGTTAACAACGTTTGTTTTATTTAAAAAGCATTAAGATTTTTCACATGAAATATTCGAATGCATTACTTTTCAGCACGCCGTCGTAATTAACGTTAGCAAATGTATGCACTTTATTTTACATTAAGCAATACCGCAGCTATTTCACATCAAAGGCACATGATTTAATAGTTTTGCCGCAACTTAATTGTCATATTTTAGTAAATGGTAACTTCATAGGAAAGTGATGAAAGCAATTTTTACGACTACCGTCGTCATTATGGTAAAGAGTACGTTAGCCAAACAGTCTTGTGAGTTCCACATATAACAGTATTTTCTGCTCTAAACGGGAGGTACGTTAGGATAGCACGCCCGGTGCAAGCCGAGATAACGATCTTACCACATTCAGTGTCATGTACCACATCCGGTGGCAGGTCACACACTTTGGCTACTTGATACCCCCACTCCTCCTCCCTTGGGGAACCACTAGAAATTGATCAAGGTCATCCTGGGGAATCACTCAGGCCGTTGTGCAACTTTATTCAAGGTCATGACGTAATTATATAATAGTCACGTGTTATAAAAACGGCGGAACACCCTTTCCTTCCCCTCTCTTCCCCTCTCCACCCCTCCCCTACCCTGGCCTTCCCTTCCCTTCCCTTCCCTTCCCTTCCCTTCCCTTCCCTTCCCTCTGGACCAATGATAACTGGGACACTTGTGTGAGATGAGCTATTCTGTAGCTGGACAACATATGAAGAGGATGTGTTTATTTGTTAATAACAATATTACGTCACACCGGCAGAGACCACATCCAGGCAGATATGTAAGTACTCTCGTAATTCCACATTTTAGCACATTTTACACGTTTTACACATTTTGCCCCTTTTGTATTTTTTCCAGTTAGGCAAGATGCACCGTCTGTTCCTGACCTCATGATGCTCCCAGACAATCTCAACGCTGTAAGGTCCTGAATTAGATGCTAGCGATATTGAGACACGTTCCCCACCTTCATCTTTTATAACTGGGGCACCTGAGTGCGTACCACAGGTTGTAGGATGTGTGTTTTGTTAATAACAAATTAGGTCACTAGAGGTATATTTGTTAATAACAAATTATTATTTTGAGACTCCAGCAGACAGCACACCCAGGCAGATATATAATTATTCTCGTATTTCCACAATTTTACCATATTACCCGAGTTGTGTGTGTCAACATTGTGTCACGACGTCCCATCACCACGTAGCATCATGACGTCCATCGTGTCACATAGATGTGATGATGCTCTCAGCATTCTCCACGTTCATGTTCATTGCCAGGCCACCACTCCATTACTAGTGTGACGTCATGGTGTTATAAACGAACACATTGGCAGAAATAGACGTCATGTCGATGACGTCATAGAGAGTTCTATAACTACTACCGATTTCTTAACAAAGAGTGTTTAAGAGATACCACACTACATAACAGGTTTGTGTGACGTCATAGAAATATTCTGATGTCACCAACCAAAGAAAGGCCTGCTGTATTTGTAGCACAGCACTGCAAAATACGTAACAACCCTAGTGGAAATCACATCGTCTGCAGAGTAGCCCGTCCCCTCAGACCGCGACGTGCGGCTGTGTATTCGCGAACGTCGAAGCTTGTGGACACAGTGTCAAGCAATGGTCGATAAATTTGCGATATAATGCACAGCTGTCTGGTGCCTAACACTGCTGCTGTATCAGTTCTGGATTATGGATCTCCCGCCCTTGTTAATGACGGCAAACATATCAAGATGTCGGTGAAAATATCAAAATCTGGTGCAAATACACATCGCTCTCCCAAAAATGGTTCTGGTTCAAATGGCTCTAAGCACTATGGGACTTAACATCTAAAATCATCAGCCCCTTAGACTTAGAAGTACTTAAACGTAACTAACCTAGGGATATCACACACATCCATGCCCGGGGCAGGATTCGAACACGCTACTGTAGCACCAGCGCGGTTCCGGACTGAAGCGGCTAGAACCCCTCGGCCACATCGGCCGGTTACCGCTCTCCCCTCCCCCCCTGTATTCGCTGGATAATGCCAGTACGGTATGCAACTCATCGTACGTTCGCGATCACCAGACCACGTATTAAGCGGGTGAATTCTCCATAAAACCAGTAACGTAATGCTGGACTTGTTGCTAATACCGTCAATCAACATGCTCGAAAACACAACTGAGAACCGACATTCAGAATCAACGTAAGATAAGATAAAATAGAGCGATCCTCTCTCTAGCACCGTTTTTTTGTGAGAGGCTCCTATACTGTGTGTGTGTGTGTGTGTGTGTGTGTGTGTGTGAGAGAGAGAGAGAGAGAGAGAGAGAGAGAGAGAGAGAGAGAGAGAGATTTTGTTCGGAATCATACATACGTAAGCACTGGACAGACAGTAAAATAGGCTTTTGTGGAACTTGTCTTGCGGTACGTATAGCCCACATCCGTTAAACCAACATGGTAAGGGTCTTAGGCTATAAAATCTCGTAGTTTGACGTAACACACCACGGCAATCCTAAACATGTCACGTATGCGATAAATAACAATTGAATTGAAGACTGATCGTAGGTAACAGCATACTGACTTTAGCACTGCGTAGTGGGACCATGACATCTGAAAAGCCGCCGCTTCCGCGAGCTATAGCTGCGAGAGCATGTAAAGCTAGTTCGGAGTCTTGGTTCTGGAGGAGAAGACTGTCATGTGGAAATTGAACCTTTCCAAAATAGATTTCCACGTTAAAACTATAGGCATACAGCACCTAGCTTCTTTTAAGTATAGTATCGAGATGTGGTATTGGATCCTGCACTGGATTGCCCGTTCGCCCAACTTAAATCCCATCGAGCAAGTGTGATATGCGCTGGGGAAAAATACTCGTTTTGCAGCACATCCACATGCGCCAACAACCATCCATCAGTTGTACCGCCCTCGTGGAGGAATGGAATCCTTTACCACAAAATATCTCACCAAACTTATGGCGGGTATGGAAACACGTTGCTGAGTATGCATTGCTCTGGCAGTCTGCGTTAGTATCGTAAAAGTGGTACACAAACAGTGAATTGCGTGATAACATGACAATATGACCACCAACAGCAAATGCTTTTTACTAACGATGATTATTCACTGTAGTAGCGAAAAACCATCAGGTATAGGTCATGATGGCGAGACTTCCAGTCACATGATCTTCTACATGTGATTGAATTCACACTATATTGCGTGTGCTGTGACGTGGACACCAAAGAATCGTGGGATAGGGGCGTGGAGTCCCGCAATGACGAGGAACATGCATAATGCTCCTCGGCACACCAAATATGGATAGTTATCGGTCTGTACTTATTAAAGAACCAGCTCACGTGTCTATACAAATGTGAAATACAGCTCCCAAGCCCGACAACCGTACAGAACAACCTGATAACGCTGTCCTAGGAAAGTAGTATATGGATGACTTTGATAAAGTTTTAAGTGGAACTAAGACGTGTATTTTGATGAAATACTACGTATAATCTAGACTTAATCCTATCAATATGAAGATGTTTTGATAACGCGCATTACCAAGTGGGATAGGAGGTACTTTATGCTCACCCGAATAAAATTAAAACAAAAACAAAATTCGTTAATTCTTGACTTTTATTGGCAACATGTTATTTTAAAGAGTTACTGATCTGAATGCAGGGTCCAGCACCTGAGAACACCTTTCAGAATACTCTTAGCAATATCAGTGCAAGTTCAACAATGAGCAGTTCCATGATCGTGATCACCACAAAAAGAATTAAGAAATTCATATTTAGTACATTCTTGGTAACTTTTTACTCTAAACATACTTTTAAAGAGAAATTGATGTGCAAGTAACGCCCTGAACCAGGAAATATTCAATACAACATTCGTTGGTGAAACTGAGATCTGCTATTGAGAATTAAATTTTTGTATTAACTTTAACAGAAAAATATAAAATATGTTGTGTTGGCAGAAGAGCCGAGGAGGCCGAAATGCACGCGTTTTAGCTCACGCAGGCTGGCGTGAGGAGGGAAGAACTATACTGACGTGAGGTCTGGAACATGACAAGGAATTAGAATTCAGAAAGCGGACGTAATTAGTTGGATGCTTAACTTTAATCCATTAATGATGAACGTCGCTCTTGACGGTACATGAGTCACAATATTATCTGTTCAAAAGACATAGTAACTGAATATGCCGCCTTGCTAGGTCGTAGCAAATGATGTAGCTGAAGGCTATGCCAAACTATCGTCTCTGCAAATGAGAGCGTATGTAGTCAGTGAACCATCGCTAGCAAAGTCGGCTGTATAACTGGGCGAGTGCTAGGGAGTCTCTCTAGACCTGCCGTGTGGCGGCGCTCGGTCTGCAATCACTGATAGTGGCGACACGCGGGTCCGACGTATACTAACGGACCGCGGCCGATTTAAAGGCTACCACCTAGCGAGTGTGGTGTCTGGCGGTGACACCACAAAATATGTATGGAATATGGTAGCAGAACCCTTAAAAACATTTTTTCAAACTTTATAATGTAAAATATCTGATTAGATTACAATATTTTCAAGAGGTAAGCAAAAAGTAACCATCCCCAGCCCCCTGCCACTGCGAGGGTTAACTCCTTAGTCCAATATTTACGCAACCACTGTAGCAGTCTTAAATGTCTCGGAATACATTTTTATACGTGCTTGCACCACCAGCACGAGATTGCGTAATCGATTTCCAAATTAAAATTATAGACAGGTAGATAATATCTTGTACACGTCAAACCCGGTTAGTTAATTATCCATACTTATAACAAAAACGTGTTAGTAGAGACTCCAGATGACAGCACTTTTACGAGAATACACCACGGCTAAAGGTAGGGTGGATGCGAGTTTATTTTCAGTGCGCATAGCGGTATACTAGAGGAGGAAATTCACTTTGAAGACACCTTACCCACTTCATAGCAAGAGAGTAATTGTTTATTTTAATTATAATAACACATGACGGTAAAATGTGAGACAGAGTAGATACGGGAGGTCACAAGCAGTCAGATATAGCAATCGAGATGACCCGAACGATTAAGTTCAGACTATCCAGCAACATAGCGTTAAAGCAATGAGACACGAAGGAGTATCGACGCCGACGGCGCCTCAAATTATCCTTCGCCGACACACTTTCGCTCTCCACCAAGACACTACTTTGTATATGTCTCGAAATCAGTAAATTTGACACAGTTGATACAGCCGGAGAGAACACTGTATGAAAAGGCTAAACGTACGATAAATGGGTTTAAAAAAGAGACAAACGCCAAGCAGTAATATTAGGTTCAAATAGTTCAAATAGCTCTGAGCACTATGGGACTTAACATCTATGGTCATCAGTCCCCTAGAACTTAGAACTACTTAAACCTAACTAACCTAAGGACATCACACAACACCCAGTCATCACGAGGCAGAGAAAATCCCTGACCCCGCCCGGAATCGAACCCGGGAACCCGGGCGCGGGAAGCGAGAACGCTACCTCACGACCACGAGCTGCGGACAGTAATATTAGGAGCTAAGTCATGTATTATATATCAAACTAATGCTATACATGTTGCGCACAGAAACCCTTTGTTTCGTCGTTTGTCAGCAAACTTCTCATGATTCGCCTATAGTAACGTCAACACTCAATCAGTGTGTTTCGATTCTGAAATGATACCAGTTTACACTGTATCCAACTATTTTTTCGATTACAAAAGCATATAACGTGCAACTAGTATGTATTGGCTTGGAGAATGCCACAGCGTTCAGAATAAAGTAACACTACCGTTCCCTCACACACTAGCAGAACTATGGTAGTATGACAATTTCATCTTGCCTCTCTAGATGCCTTCGTCGTCGGTGGAGGGAAGGAGTGGTGATTCCTGCTGGAAACCAATACGCAAACTGGCATTACTGTGTCTATACAGCAGAATAACGTCAACACAGTACCTGCAAAAGAAATACATTAATGTGTGTGTGTGTGTGTGTGTATGTGTGTGTGTGTGTGTGTGTGTGTGTGTGTGTGTGCGTGTGTTTTTCTACCGTTGGTAATGGCACTTAGAGTTACCATTTGGAGGACGTTGGAAGACTAAGTATATACCCTGGATGGGTTGAGGCTCTGTAACGAAGGTGGATGGCACAAAAAAAATAGCAAGCTCTGTCTGGTCTTGGTTGGTTGATTTGGGAGAGGGGACCATATCTGCTCATGTAAGCGAAAAGAACATATTTATATTTGTACACTTACACATGGAAAAGTAGATAAATGTCAAAAATATAGAAAGGGTCAAAAATTCGGTAAATAATCTGGATATTAAATGCTCATACAGGAGATATCTGCATTTACGCGTCCGAGAAACAACAGAACGATTCACACTAGGCCATCGGGCCACATTAGTTTGAGACTGTCCTGCTTCCGTTCTTTCTATGGCCATCCACCGCAGAGAGTCTGGTAGGCATCTTCTCTGTGCCATACTACACCGTCTGTGACTGTGTACTGACGTAAGCAGCAGATCAGAGCGTCTGGAGATATGTCTTGGATGCTTAGCTAGAAAGCTCTGGATGAGTGGTCTATTACAACCACTACACAATCTGTCTCCAAATTGGCTGAGATCTGTGCTCAAGGTTGAGAGAAAGTGAACTCATTATAGATCAGTTGGAATAAATTAAAGCAACATACCGTTATTTCCCCGTCCTGTGTCTTTTTCACGATATAAACGTACAAAATGTCAACCATATGTCCGTACAATCCTGTTCCCCACGGAAGATGGCATCCTGGTCAACGGACAATCGTGCCAAAGATGACGTAACGCCATCTAGGAAACGAGGTGATGTTTGCCGGGTAGTCCCACATCCACAATCGCTGCGTACACAGTCACAGACGGTGCAGTATGGCACACAGAATATGCTTACCAGATTGTCTGCGGTGGACGTCCGTAGAAGGAACGGAAGCAGGACAGTCGCAAAATGATGTGTGAATCGTTCTGTTGTTTCGTGGACGTGCCGACAATTTATAGAGACCGAAACTGTATCCCGAAGACCAGGGCAGGGCTGACCACGTATGACTTCAGAAGAGAGGACCGTCATTTGGCTTTAAGGGCAAGACAGTACCGCCTTGGTACTGCATAGTGACTGGCATGTGAGCTCGCAGCATGCGCTGGAGGTAATGAATGGAGTCGAACGGCGTGCAGAAGGCTTCGGCAGAGAGGCCTTTATTGTCAGAGACCTGCTGCATGTCTACCTCTGACGCGTCTTCACAGAAGATAACGTCTAGGATGGAGTAACTAACACGCCAACTGGGCGGTCGAAGAATGGCCCAATGTTGTTCTCACAGATATGTCTCAATTTAGCCTGGGGACTGGTCCTCGATGGCTTTGCATCTTGAGGGAACGTGAAACACAGTTTCGGGACCCAGACAATGTGGAAAGAGACCGATATCGAAGAGGATCCCTAATGATGTTGGCAGGGATTATGTTTACCACTCGAACCCCTATTCATGAAATTGTACGGGTGAATCGGCAAGCTTTAACTGCTGTCAGGTATCGTGACGTGATCTTGGGACCTCATTTGCTGTTGATGCGAGGTACTGTTGGCCCAGACTTCCTATTGATAGACGCTAATGCTCGACCTTACAGAGGGCGGGCGGTTGATGTTTTCTTGGAGACGGAAGATATTGCACGCATGGCTCGGCCTGCTCGCTCTCCCGATTGGAATCCCACAGAGCATATCTGGGATGTACTGGGGAGACGGCTAGTGTCACGCCAGCATCCACCGGCCACTCACCAAGACTGTGAGCAGCTCTGCAGGAAGAATGGGCGTTATTGCCTCAACATGAGACTGATGGCAGCATCCACAGCATACCCTTTCGTTGTCAGGCTCACATTAACTAGTCGTCTAAATGTTTGTGCAAATACGTTAAGTTGGAAAACACGAAGAACAGTTTTGTCTACCGTTATGCATGTTGCAGTTGTTTACGTACTGAATTATTTGCGTTTTTTTTTTACTTTACCGTCACCTGTTATACTGTTATGTGGCGAAATGTAAGCAAGCTTGCAAACTTTCCGTTTGTTGCTTTAATTTTGGACACCAGTGTATATATACAGAGGGATGGAGAGACATGGCGTTGCAGATATACGTAGGAAACAAAAATCATTATGCAGATGATGTAAAAGGTCGAGGGGAGTTGCGAAGAGTAAACATAAGAGGGCTAATGATAGCACCTTTGCATAACTAGTGGAACGATGGTGCGTTCTGAAGAGACAGGATGAAATTACCATAATTTGGTTCAAATGGCTCTGAGCACTATGGGACTTAACATCTGAGGTAATCAGTCCCCTAGAACTTAGAACTACTTAAACCTAACTAATCTAAGGATATCACATACATCCATGCCCGAGGCAGGATTCGAACCTGCGACCGTAGCAGTCGCGCGGTTCCAGACTGTAGCGCCTAGAACCACTCGGCCACAAGGCCGGCAAATTATCATACTCCCATTAGTTCCATGTGAGTGTGTGAGAGAGAACGGTATTATTATTTTATTCTGAATGCTCTGGCAGTTTTCAACCTAATACATTTTAGTTGCAAGCTATAAATCTTGGAATCGTAATAAATAGATGCAGTGTAAAATTGTATCATTTTAGAATCGAAACACATTGATTGCATATTGGTACTACTATAGGCGAATCATGAGAAGTTTGCTGATAAAATATAAAAAAGGTCTCTATAGGCAACGTGGGTAGCACAAGTTTTATCTACATGACTCAGATTAGCTCCTAATACAACTGCTTGACGTTTGCTAATTTTTAACCCCATTTATCATACATTTACTCTTTTTGTTGAAAGTTCTCTCCGGCTGGTTCAGTTGTGCTTTCGAAACATATATAAAATCGTGTTTTCATGGTGAGTGAAAGCGTGTTTGGTAAGGATGGTCTAAAGCGCCGTCGGCGTGGATATTGCTTAGGATCCCAGCGCTATAGCGCTGTGTGGTGAGAGAGTGTAAACTTAATCGTCAGGGTTGTTACGATAGCTACATCTGTCTGCTTGTGAGCTCCAGCGTTATTATAATTTAAATAAACAACTACTTCGTTGCTGTAAAGTGGGCAGGGTATCATTAAAATGAAGTACCTCCATTAATATGCCGTCATGTATACAGAGAATGAAGTCGCATCCAACCTACCCTTGGCCTTCGAGTATTCACATAAAAAGAGTGTAATTACAACCACACTTACAGGTTATCACCGAAAGCACGGTCATCTGGACTCTTTACTCATATGTTTTTGATATCAATAAAGATAATCGTCTAACTGTGTTTGACGTGTGCAAAATATAACTATCTGTCTACAAAATTAATTTGGAACCCTATTACGCAAATTCATGCCGTTCATGCGAGCTCGGAAAAATTTTTTTTATTTTGAGCCGTTTACTAGATAGCACACTGGACTCGCATGGGTAGGATGACAGTTGAAACCTGCGTCCGGCCATCCTGATTTAGGTTTTCCGTGGTTTCCCAAAATCACTTAAGGCAAATGCCGGGGTAGTTCCTTCGAAAGGGCACAGTCGCTTGCCTTCTCCATCCTTCCCTAATCCTTGCTTGTGCTCCGTCTCTAATCACCTCGTTGTCGACGGGACGCTAAACACTAATATCCTTCTTTTGAGTCGTTTACTACTACTGCAGAGATCGCATAAGCGTTGTACTACGGACTTAAGTCTAGAGTATGGGTATTATTTTATCAAAATACGAATGTTCTATCTGGCTGAAAAAGGAGTACCCACGTTAATTTTAAAAGCAGAACGGTTGGGGGTATTAGCGGGATTATAGTTCTGATTGGCCCAGGAAGAAAAGTTGGTGGTGAGGGATATACTTGGCGCTTAAATTGTAAGCAGCGATTATCCACAAAGGCGTCGGTGAGTTACGACAGGTTTTGCTGTGGTGGGATATCTTCTGCCTAGAATGACTGAGTGTCATTTGTGCCAGCTACCATATCGAGGTGATTACAGATACACTGTGCAAATTTCTCTACGACTCCTGGGGAGTTGTGGGACACTCCAGTTCGCGATCTGGTGATCACGATTGTACGAGGAGTTCCATATCGGACCCGCGTTATCCAGCGAATAGCGGGGGGAGAACGGTTTGTGTTGCACCAGTCTATGAAATTTCCACCTACAGCTTTGGACCTGTTTGCCGATATTACCGAAGCCCGGCGATCCCTCATTCGGAACTGCAGCAATGTCAGGCGCTAGACCAGTGGGCTTACATCGCAACGTTGCCGGACTCTGTGACCGCAAGCAATGGCGTACGTGTCTACACACACACACTTCGGGGTATAAGGGGAGGGCTACACTGCAGACGACATGATTTTCGTTGGAGTTGTTACGGATACTGAACAACTCCCTAGAGGTGCATTTTGTAACACAGTGCTGAAAATTCAGTATCTTTGACTGGAGGTATCAGAATTTTACTATGACGTTAGACAATCTAGTAATGAAGTCTGACATTTCATATACAATATCTCTGGTTAGAAGCGGTAGTGCTTAAAGAATTCTCTGTGATGTCATCGACACTACGTACCATTTCTGTCAGTGTGTTCGTTTCGGATAGTACGGCGTCACACACTGGTAATGGTGTGGTGGGTTAGCAATAGTACATAAATGGGAATTTTTCGATTTGCTGTAGGATTTTGGAACATATACTGTGATCGAAGACCATGAAGTACCTCGAAGAAAGCCGGTCGGGGTGGCCGAGCGGGTCTAGGCGCTACAGGCTGGAACCGCGCGACCGCCACGGTCGCAGGTTCGAATCCTGCCTCGGGCATGGATGTGTGTGATGTCCTTAGGTTAGTTAGGTTTAAGTAGTTCTAAGTTATAGGGGCCTGATGACCTCAGAAGTTAAGTCCCATAGTGCTCAGAGCCATTTGAACCATCTGAACCTCGAAGAAAACTATTTATTGACACATAGTCAACACAGATTCAGAAAATATCGTTCTTCTGAAACACAACTAGCTCTTTATACTCATGAAGTAATGAGTGCTATTTGCAGGGGATGTCAAATTGATTCCATATTTTCAGATTTCCAGGAGGCTTACGATACCGTTCCTCACAAGCGTCTTCTAACCAAACTGCGTGCCTATGTAACATCGCCTCAGTTGTGCGACTGGATTCGTGATTTCCTGTCAGAAAGGTCACAGTTCGTAGTAATAGACGGAAAGTCATCGAGTAAAACAGATGTAATATCCGGCGTTCCCCAAGGAAGTGCTATAGGCCCTCTAATGTTCTGATCTATATTAACGACATAGGAGACAATCTGAGTAGCCGTAGTAGATTGTTGCTGATGATGCTGTCATTTACCGTCTTGTAAAATTATCAAATGACCAAAACAAATTGCAAAATGATTTAAGTACGATATCTGTATGGTTCGAAAAGTGGAAATTGATCCTGAATAAAGAAAAATGTGAAGTTATTCACATGAGTACTAAAAGAAATCCGCTAAATTTCGATTACGCGATAAGTCACACAAATATGAAGGCTGTAAATTCAACTAAATACTTAGGGACTGCAATTATATATAACTTAAATTGGAATTATCACATAGATAATGATGTGGGTAGAGCAAACCAAAGACTGCGATTAATTGGCAGAACACTTAGAAGGTGCAACAGGTCTACTGAAGAGACTGCTTACACCACGCTTGTCCGCCCTATTCTGGCGTACTGCTGTGCGGTGTGGGGTCCGCATCAGGTGGGACTGACGGATAACGTTGAAAAAGTTCAAAGAAGGGCAGCTTGTTTTGTATTATCACGAAATAGGGGGATAGTGCCACAGACATGATACATGAATTGGAGTGGCAATCATTAAAACAAAGACAGCTTTCGTTGCGACGGGATCTTCTAATGAAATTTCAGTTCCTGGTTTTCTCCTCCAATTGCGAAAACATTCCCCTACACAGGGGGAAATGATCATCACGATAAAATAAGAGAAATAAGCGTTCGTATAGAAAAATTTAAGTGCTTGTTCTTCCCGCCCGCCGTTCGCGAGTGGAACGGTAAAGAGACAGCTTGAAGGTGGTTCATTGAACCATATTCCAGGCACTTTATTTGAATAGCAGAGTGATTACGTAGATATAGATGTAGACGTAGAAGATACCGAGAGCATCATCACATCGACGCGACACGATGGAGCTCATGATGCGACGTGGTGACGCTACGTCGTGGCACGATGTTGACACACATAATTCTCGTAATAGGTAAAATTGTGGAAAAATGAGAAAATTACGTAACTGTCTGGGTGTGCCGTCTGCTGGTGCCTTGAAATACTAATTTGTTACTAACAAATAGACCTCGAGTGACGTCATTTGTTATTATAAACAAACGGAGCCTACAACCTGTGGTGCCCACCTAGCTGTACCAGTTGTAAAAGATGGAATTGAGAACGTGTTTCTGGGAGCATCATGACGTAGGGAACAGAGGGGTGAATCTTGTGTGATAGAAAACAAAATAAAATGGGTAAACTAGTTGAAAACAAAGAATTCCGAGTGCTCTTACATTTCTGCCTAGGTGTGGTCTCTGGTGGTGCTACGTACTACGAAACTGTCATTAACTCCTGCTAGAAAAAAGTGTACTAGTTATAAAAGATGAAGGTGTAGAGGGGTTGCATGATTCTCATTGGCCCAGAGGGGCGGTAGGTGAGGATAGGAGGACAGGGGGTTGCTGCCACTTTTGTGACATCTGACGACTATATATTTACGTCCTCACCTTGAATATAAATAGTACAATTGCCTGGATGAGTTCCCTGTGTGACCGTGATCAATTCAAGGTGATTTTCCGAGGGATATGGAGTAGGGGAAGCAAGGAGACCAAATGGATAATCTGACACCGGATGCGTAACATGACACTGGATGTGATAATATTGTTATCTTGGCCTGAGCGCTCGCTGGTATCCTACTTACGTTTTGCAAGTTATCTTTCTGTATATGTTACGTCTGCCACAGACGGCCCCTGCCAGACAGACTACACTCACGACACCCCTGTCTACCATATAACATTCACAATCACTTGCAGGCGCAACCAAGAGGAAAACAATTATTCCAAACAAACAGAACTTGCTAGAGACTAATGCGAACCTTTTCTGCAGAGGTCGCCTCACAGATGCAGAGAAAGTTGGAGTACTCCGCCGGCTTTATAAGGCCAGCATAGTAGCAGTACAGCCAGTTCCTCGCCGAGCTAGGACCAGCTCCGACGGACCTCACCAACGCTCTTGATGAATGGTCGTTTACATGTTATTTGTTTTCTTTGTGTGTATATAGTGATTGTTCGAGAAGTATAGTTCAGTTTCAATAAACGACATTATACTGAGTGTTCACAATACTGAGTATTCTTCAGTGGCGACGAGTATAGTGGAACGAATCGACGACCATCATGGTTACGACAGCAGCACCTACGGAATGGCAACAATTCTTTCAAGGACTTCTGCACCAGTTTTTGGAAAGTCAGACACAAATGATCGCTGAAGTCCGAAGCTTCCAACGTACCGCGACGCCACCTCCGTTCCAAGCATTAAACGAGGAAGTTGAGGAATGGGAAACATACGAACGACGCCTCCGGCAACACTTCACAATTCATCAAGTCACCCAAGAAGGCAGCGCCCTTTTTTCTTGTCATGGACCCAATCGAAGATGTATGTGCTGCTCACGAAACTACAGCCGCTGGACCCCGACTCCCTCACTTTCACCGCCATCTGTGCGACGTTAAATGCTTGCTACAAACGCTATCACGTCCTCGCAGCCTGCATCGAGTTCTACCAATGCCGGAAGAAACCCGAGCAGACCTATCGCCAGTGGGCCGCCGAGCTGCAAGGTCTCAGCAGGAAATGTAAGTTTCACACACATCTTTCCTAGGAATCATACGATGATGACATGGTGCGGGACCACTTGATACAAGCAGCGCCAGACGCCGCTTTCCGCCACGACGCCCTCAGGTTAGAAGACCCGTCCCTCGAGCAGGTCGTAGAACTAGCCTGTAAGTTCTAAATTTCTACAGCCGCCGATCGTCGACTGGAATCTTGGGCAGATGTAGCAGCCATCCGTGACGACGCCACGACGGACACCGAAGACGTCGCAGCAATCCAGGGCTCAACGAAGCGCTCCTACTGCCGCCGCGGTCGGACACCGCCTCCACAACAAGATGCCGGGTCGCACCATCCTGGCCGGAGCCAGAAGCCACTGCAGCAACAGCAAAACCACCAACGTCGTCGTGGGGATCGTCTCCGCCTGCCCTCCTGCCCCACCTGCTATTCAACACATGATAGAGAAGATTGCCCAGACCGCCGAGCGCAATGTATACACTGCGGCAGGGAAGGCCATTTAGCGTCCGTTTCTCGCGCAAAAACACCCATCTCCAGAAACCGTCAGCGCAGGCCATATCCAGACGGCTGGAACATCACCCCAATGGACGTCAACCGGGTAGACAACTCGTCGATATCAAAAATTTTTATAGACGTCACTATCAATGACAAACCTCTGCGTCTGCAAGTGGACACAGGCACAGCAGTATCCTTGATTAATTACACTTCATATGCCAACATTGGTTCACCACCCCTCCCTCCAGCCCCTAAGCGTCTACTGGCGTACAATAAGCAAGGGATAGCTGTCCTAGGACAATTCACGGCTCAAGTCAAGTACAAATCGGTTCACCATCCAGTCACGTTTCTGGTTGTCAACAATTCATCCACAGCAGACTTATTCGGACTGGACGCCTTCCGCTTATTCGGATTTTCCATTGTGGACGATGGTCACCTAGAGTATCAGTACGTTCCTTTTTCTGAAGTTGATGCACTCTGTAATGAATTCCAGGACCTGTTTTCACCAGGCATAAGCTGCGCCAAGGACTTTGATGCCTCGCTCCAACTCCGTCCCGCTGCCCGGCCCCGCTACTTCTGGGAACGCCAGGCACCAGTGGCACTACAACAGCCGCTCAAAGAAGAACTCCAACGTCTTCAAGATGAAAGGGTTCCCCAGCCGGTGCGGTTCAGCTTGTGGTCCACGCCTTTAGTCATTGTGCAGAAGCCAGGCCGCCGCCTTCGCCTCTGTGGTGACTTTAAGTCTACAGTCAACCCACAGCTTCTCGTTAACGACTATCCCCTTCCACGACCGGAAGATCTTTTTCGCAAATTGGCAGGGGGCTCCTACTTTACTAAAATCGACCTAGCAGAAGCATATCTCCAAATTCCTCTTGATCTTTCCTCCCAACAATACACTGTTACAAATACTCCTTTTGGCCTCTTCAAACTAAACCGACTCAAGTTTGGTTTAGCCAGTGCTCCTGCAATCTTTCAAAGATACCTTGAACAACTTCTCACTGATATCTGGGGCTGTATAAATTACTTAGACGACATAGTCGTCACAGGGTCCTCCTCCGAAGAGCTCATAGCCAACCTCCGCCTCCTCTTCCTCTGCCTCTGAACTGCAGGTCTGAAATGTAATATTTCTAAATGTTCATTTTTCCAACAATCTGTTTCCTATCTCGGTCACATCATTTCTAAGAATGGCATTTCTCCATCTTTCTCTTATATCGACGTCATTAACAACCTGCCCAGTCCCCGGGACCTTCATCAGTTGAAATTCTTCTTAGGCAATATTTCGTATTACAGGAAATTCGTTCCTTCTGCAGCTCAAGTGGCAGCACCCCTGTACCACCTCTGCCGCAAAAATGTCCCATTCTGTTGGACACCAGTCTGCGAGACCGCCTTCCATACCCTCAAACAGCAGCTCTAATCTGCTGCATGTCTCATGCCTTATGGTCCAGATCTTCCTTTGATACTTCTTACAGACACCTCTGAGTATGGTGTGCGCGCCATCTTGTCTCACAAATTGCCAGATGGCACAGAGCGCTCCATAGCATACATCTCAAAAGCTCTCTCCACAGCAGAAATCAAATATTCCCAAATCGAGAAAGAAGCACTTGTCATGGTTTTTGCCTGTTCCAAGTTCTGTGCCTTTCTCTATGGCAAGTCCTTTCACATTATTACTGACCACAAACCGCTCCTCTCTTTATTTGCGCCGTCCGCGCGATTACCGACCAAAACATCCCAACGTGTCCAGCACTGGGCGTTGTTCCTATCCCAATTTCGCTACACCATGCATTTCCATACCACCTCCCAGCACGCCAACGTGGACGCCTTGTCACATCTACCACAAGGTCCGGACCCTGCTTTTGACCAGTTGGACCTCCTCGTTTTTCAGATTGATGATGACCTCCAAGAGGCCCTGAAGGCATTTCCCAGTTACAGCTCTCAAAGTAGCTGCAGCCACCACAGCTGATTCCCTCCTCCGAGTCGTTCGACACCGCATTCTGCGTGGTTGGCCATCCTCGCCGCCTCCTCAGGATCAGTGCCACCTCTGGTTGCACTATTCCATCCGTCCCCGGCTTTTGGTGGTGGATGGAGTCCTCCTTCGCTTAGATTCAGTAGAACTGAGGGTCATCGTTCTGAGATCCCTGCAGCCGACGATCCTCCACATTCTTCACCAAGGGCATTGGGGGATCGTTCGCACCAAATCTCTTGCATGAAGGCATGTTTTTGGATCGGCCTCACATCTGACGTCACAGAGATGGTGCAGCGCTGTACCATCTGTGCCCAACAATTGCCCCGTCCCCCCCAAAAATACCTTCCCTGGCCTATGCCGAACGGTCCCTGCGAACGCATCCACCTTGACTTTGTGGGACCATTTCTGGGCCACCAATGGCTCCTATTCACGGATGCATTTTCCCATTTCCCGTACGTCACTCGGTGTTCAGAAATCACCATGCGTGTTACCTTATCAGCCCTCGCAAAAATATTTTACTTGGAAGGATTACCGAAAGCCATAGTCACAGACAATGGACCACAATTTCGAAGCCAGGAATTCCTCTCCTTTTGCACTGACAATGGCATCCACCATCTTCTTACCCCGCCCTTCCATCCCCAATCCAATGGGGAAGCAGAACGCCTGGTCAGAACTTTCAAGACACAAATGCTCAAATATACCAAAGACAACTCCCTTGAAGATGCTCTGACGCTATTCCCCAGTTCCTATCAAGCTACTCCGATAGGGGACAAAACCCCAGCGGAAGCACTCCAAGGCCACCAACCTAGGACTCTCCTACATCTTCTCTTGCCCTCTCCGAGAATTCAGAATCCTCCTGGACAGTCCCGGTTCTTCCCTGGCTCCTTAGTCTGGACCCGAGGTTTTGGCACTAACGCAGGTTGGCTGCCCGCCGTAATCCAGAGTTCCCGGCGTCGCCAACTTTTTGGTGTCATCTTGGATGGCCACATAGTCCGTCGCCATCGAAATAAATTGCGTCCTCGCTACCCTGCGCCACCTGCACCGCATCCTGCGACACAGACCACCGCCACCTCTACAACCCATTCCGGACCACCTACACAGACCCCTCCACTAATGCCGTCTCATCGTTGCATGGGTGACATTTCAGGGCATCAGTCGCCGCCACCAGCACCACCAACAGCAGCTGCAGCCGACGGACCAGCTGCCAGGCCCCTCTTCAGCGCCTCCCCAACAGCCAATGGCCACCGATGAAGACGAACCGATTCCACGGGTCCACACATGCCGTCATCACAACCAGTACGCCGGTAAGCCCGCATCGCAGGATGTACAGCACCATATTCTCCAAGAGGCAGCCTCCACAGCCTCCTCCAGAGAGCCACAGCCGCAAATCTCCATGACGTAGCAGCTGTCGATCTTTTGCGCGGCTCCCCCCGCCCCCCCCCCCCCCCCCCTGGAAGGGAGGTATGTTACGTCTGCCACAGATGGCCCCTGCCAGGCAGATTACACTCACGACACCCCTGTTTACCATATAACATACACAAGCACTTGCAGGCGCAAAAAAGAGGAAAACAATTCTTCAAAATAAACAGAACTCGCTAGAGACTAATGCGAACCTTTTCTGCAGAGGTCGCATCACAGACACAGGGAAAGTTCCGCCGACCTCCGCTGGCTTTATAAGGCCAGCGCAGCAGCAGTACAGCCAGTTCCTCGCCGAGCTAGAACCAGCTCCAACGGACCTTGTGTGTATATAGTGATTGGTCGAGAAGTTTAGTTCAGTTTCAATAAACGACATCATACTGAGTGTTCTACAATACTGAGTATTCTTCAGTATACATCCAGTAATTATGTACAGAGTATTGCACAACTCCTATTACGGGTTTCTAGGTATTGTAGAGGTACTTAGTACATAAAAATTTGATAAGGAACCCATGTAAGTTTGAAGATAGGATCACTTTTACTGAACGCACCCAGAGGAGGAGTGAGTTCGGATTTGTGTCCTCTACAGGAGTCCATGATACGGGCAATTTTGCGAGCACCAGCCGTCGGGTTCTCTTCTACGTAACGAAGTACTTCCTCTTCAAAGTCAAGACTGCGACGCTTCTGTGGAGAACCACGGTCAACCCTACCAGCTGCAGAGGTGCTAATTTCTCGAGGAGGGAAACAATATGTGTTGTCATAATTACGATACAGCCTGACGACGATTGGTTGATTTGGGAGAGGGGAAAAAACCGCGAGGTCGTCGGTCCCATCGGATTAGGGTAGGATAGCGAAGGAAGTCGGGCCTGCCGTGTCAAACAAACCATCCCGGTATTTGCCTGAAGCGATTTAGGGAAATCACGGAAAACTTAAATCAGGATGGCCAGACGCGGGCTTGAACTGTCTTCCTCCCAAATGCGTGTCCAGTGTGCTAACTACTGTGCTACTTCGCTCTGAGATTGACGATGGCGCCCCTTTCTGAGTTTATGTGGTAATGCAAACTGGGAGATGTGAAACCGATCCGATCTTCAAAGTTATTTGATACCGCCTGACAAAAAAAGTAAAGCACCTAGAAGGAGAGGAGGAAACAAAATGAAACTTCACTGGCTGAGAAAGTACGTGATGATGTTGCAGTGATTACGAACTCGTGACAAATTTCGAAATAAGTCGGCAGGATGAGCCCACCTATCAATATGACGTTGCACCCTTCTCTGGCTAGGATGAACTCACTGATTCGTTTGCGACGGTTGTCATAAAGCCTTTGTATCCTCCTTGAGGCAAACTGCCCCACAGCTGTTGTAACTAGTCTTTGATATCCTCGATAATGAAACTACGACGAAGTAGGTGCCCGAGCGGGTTCCACGCATGTTCTGTCGGGGACAAATCTGGGAGTGTTGTTGTCCAGATGAGTACCTCAACACAACTCAGGCAATTCATACAGTCACGAACCGTGTGTGGACGAGAATCGTCCAATTTAAAAAATCTGTCACGATACTGTCGCATGAGAGGTAATAAATGTGGACGCGGGATATGTGGGATGTACTGTTGTGCCGCCATATATCCCTCAATAACTACTAGCTATGTCTTGAAGTCATACCTGATGAGTCCCAAAACCATAACCCCAGGCATAACACCGCCGTTCCTCTCCAAAGTATTGGACGATTGGGACCTCTTCCCAGGTCCCACTGTACTCGCCAATGCTGGTCGTCCGGTGTAGTGCAGAACCGCGATTCTTGGCTGGACACAGTGCGACGCCAGTCATCCGTAATCCATGCTTCCTGGTCGCGGCACCACGGTACCGTTTTGTTGTGTTGGAGGTAGCCTTAACAAGGTGCGGCAATTCTCTAGTCTAGTTGCTTCTAGTCTCCGACCAGTCACATGGTATGACACGGAATGTTGCAGCGAATCTTTTACTTGTTCTCGAATGACAGGAGCAAATGTGACTGTGTTACTGTGTTCCTGGTGCACAATACGGCGATGCTCCCTGGTAGTGGTCAGATTTCGTCAAGTTTTACCTAAACGACGAGGATGCTTGCCCTCACATTCCCATGCAGTCACCAGTCTGGTCACTCTCACATCGGAATGCCTCACAAATCTGGATATTGCGCCATTCGGCCATCCAGCCAAATCGATACCCGCAATGAGGCCACTTTCAGTTGCCGACGTATTATATAATAACGCTCTTACAAGAGTACGCGTCATTTCCGTGACCTCCACAGTAACCTCCCAAAATATGACACTGTTCACGCCACTTTGATGCGCTACCAAGCCTGTAACAACACTAAACACGAAGAACATTTATGCACACTTGAAGTAGTTCTGTCAGGGAAAACTGTAACTCTAATCTTTTGTATACGTGCCGACAGTGTGTACGTTGACGTAGTTACAATGACATCCGACCATGAATCCTGGGTCGTTCACTTTGTTTGTCAATCCGCGCTTATCTTGACGGTGCAATTTCAGGTATGTGTTCCTCATCAAAATACTATCTACAAGACACTCCTACAACCCCTGGAGCCGTATATAATGTTCTCCTATCTTAGCATGTTTCGTGCTTTTCATGTGAGTCGGGAAAAGAGAACCCAGCTCAACATCCACATAAAGTGCGGAAAATAATGAGCAGACGATGTAGAACAGAGGACGAACACACTTAAACCCGCAGTCGGATTCCACCACTTCTCAACTCATCTCTTGTCCACAACGAAAGCGCTGTTGCATTACGCTGTCTGAGTAGGTACAAGATTCTGTTGATCACAAAACATAGTATCCCGTAGTAAAACGCAGAAAAAGAAGAACAAAACTAGAAAATTATGGAAACAACATGTTATTAATTACCATTAGATGGTACACAGGTCTTCAACTGAGTAATTTGTAGAGCAACAATTTTTCTAATATTATGTGAGGTATATTCAATGATTTAAGTGTAATGACTCTATCCATTATATACTATTTAAATCGGCCAGAACCTTTATTGAGGATTAACTTACTTTTATTCGTTTGCTCTGATAGGTTTTGTGACCTTGGCTATACCTGACAACTATTTTCCAAGATTAGATGTTTGGAAAGTGAACGCTGTTCCCGAATTCCATTCACATGTGTTGTGTCTTGTCCTTGATACTAAGGCCTTGGCAACTACAAAATGCAAATGCTTAACATATTTCTTTAGGAAACAGGGTTGACGCACTGACATTAATATTTCCATAGCTGCCAACCATCAAATAAAAGAGGGCACTACTCAATAGCTAGTGCATTAAATGTATTCGCAATTGAGAATAATGAAAACTATCAGCTGTAGAATGGAATGACGATAATGAAAATTCGTGCCGTACCAGGTCTCGAACCCGGATTTCCCGCTTATCGCGAGCTTGCATGCAGTTCAAAGGAACTTTGCATCATAATCGGAATAACACAGGCGCTACAATATCGCAATACCTAGTGACTATATGAAAACTCTTTGAGGTCTGGCGGAGTTTTATTCACTGAATTTCCGTATGTGAAAGTGTAATGTCGTATGACATGGTTCACTGGGATAGCCCACGAGGTGGGTTCAGCCGCCTGTCGGAAAGCGTATTCTTCACCTGTGCGCAAAGGGCCATTTCCTTGTGGATATCCGAGAGATGGGTCGTATGTGTAACTGTGGAGTTCAGGTAAGCCTAAGGGATGTGTGTATCGCTAAACGTGGAAGCGCTGTAATAAATGTAACTGAAGATAGTGCGGAGAATCGCGGTTTGGGGGAGGGAGGGTGGGAGGCCTTGATGCTCGATATCTGTTTGAGCTAGGAACATGAGCTCAGAAGTGTTTGGTTTAGCCCCGACCGGCGGTCATTTGTATAGCCATTCTAACATCTGACTTACTTTAGCTATGTTAGAGTATAATAAGAAACGTTTAGAACGACAAATCGGAGCTGGCGACCAGGAAAATTGTGCGAATCGCTTAATTCCTCTTGCAGAAGATTTTAATTTCGCCGAAATTAATGCTCAGATAATGGCACCATTTGTATGTGCACCGCTCCGATTACACAATGAAGTGCCAAAGAAACTAGTATAGGAATGCGTATTCAAGTACAGAGATATGTAAACATGCAGAATACGGCCCTGCAGCCGGCAACGCCTATATAAGACAACAAGTGTCTGGTGCATTTGTTAGATCGCTTACTGCTGCTACAACGGCAGGTTATCAAGATTTAACTGAGTTTGAACGAGGTGTTACAGTTGGCGCAAGAGCGATGGGACACAGCATCTCTGAGGTAACGATGAAGTAGGGATTTTCCCGTACGACCATTTCACGAGTCTACCGCGATTATCAGGAATCCGGTAAAACAACAAATCTCCGACATCGCTGCCGCCGGAAAAAGATCCTGCAAGAACGGGACCAACGATAACTGAAGAGAATCATTCTAAGTGACATAAGTGCAACCTATCCACAAATTGCTGCAGAATTAAATGCAGGGTGTGTAGGTACACGATGAAAGGCCCCAGGATGCCATAAAATTAAGGTATGACAAACAAAGTGACATCAAGGATGATTCGTATCAGCATGAGTTAGATATAGTAGTTAAAGTCAAGGAAGAATAAATACAAGCAATCATTAAGGTGAAAATATTTAACACTGACACACAGTTAATTTTACATACAGGTTCAACTACTAACCTAATGTCAAATGCATTTTTTTGTGAATTGAAGTAGAGAGGCAAGTTCCCAACATTTCCTGTTCAAAATTTCAAGGTGCAAACTGCTACAGGCAGTAAGACTAAATTGGTTAGACATCAGGCACTTATTCCATTACAAATTGAACATTTTACAGTGAAGTGCAACTTTATTATAATCGACAAACTTATAGTTAATTGTCCTATTGGCATGGTCACGATTAGAACATACAAAACGCAGATTGACATAGGTAATGGTAAATGCCACTTTTTTTGCAATGGATCAGATCTCTTCTATAGATTTAGTCAGAACACCTAATGAAAGTAACAAAAACAAACTAGAGTCAAATGTAGTGGTACAATATTCATTTCCAGCCGTATATTTCACATATAAATTTGATACTGAACAAGAAGCAAACACCGAGGATACTTACGAAATGGTAGAGCAGAAACTAAGTGAATCACAGGTACTAAATGAGATGCAACGACAAGACCTTTCTAACTTGCTATTTAAGTATGCCAATGTTTTCAGTAAGAAGCCAGGAGTAATCAAAGATTATGAATATAAATTTGAAGTCGACCCGCATGAAACATTTTGTAAAACGTTATATCCTATTCCATGGGCAAAAGGAGAGGAATTAAGGGAAGAGATCAATCGTATAAGTAAATGGGCAATTATACAACCTCCACTTTCCCCCTATTGTAGTCAAATATTACCAGTAAGCAAACCAGATGGTTCTGTAAGATTAAGTCACGATGCCAGAGGTATCAACAAGATTATAGTACCAGTACGCATGAGACCAGACAACTTGGACGAACAGCTTCTGAAGTTTGACAATAGAAAATATTTTAGTAAACTCGATCTCAATATGTCCTACTGACAAATAAAGCTCCACGAAGAAAGTCGAAAGTATACAGCATTTGCTTGTGGTGGCAGAAGTTACGAATTCCGTGTTCTACATTTTGAATTGAATGTTAGCGCAGGAGTGTTTATACTTGCATTGGACTAGGTTTTAGGGACAGAAGTGCTTAGCAAAGTCTCTGTTTATGTAGACGACATGCTAATAGCCACACCCACGTGGCTAGGACGTATCAGACTCTTTGAACAGGTGCTTCAACGATTTGCAGATTACGGAGTAACAGCCAATTTAAAAAGTCTAGTTTTGGTAAGGAGCAAGTCAAATTTCTCGGACATGTTGTGTCAGAACAAGTTATATTACCTGATCCGATGAAACTTGATGCCATACACAATTCTCCAGCTTCAAGGAATAAAAAGCAACTAAAGGCCTTTTTAAGACTAGTTTCAAAAATGGTTCAAATGGCTCTGAGCACTATGGGACTCAACTGCTGAGGTCATAAGTCCCCTAGAACTTAGAACTTGTTAAACCTAACTAACCTAAGGACATCACAAACATCCATGCCCGAGGCAGGATTCGAACCTGCGACCGTAGCGGTCTTGCGGTTCCAGACTACAGCGCCTTTAACCGCACGGCCACTTCGGCCGGCAAGACTAGTTTCGTTTTTTCGTAAGTTTGTACCACAACAACTGATGAACAGTGATGCATTGCTCAACTTGTTACGAAAAAATTGGATTTGGTTATGGGATGACAAGTGTCACGAGGACTTTAATAACATTAAGCAGGCATTACTCAATGCAAACAATCTTAGCTACCGTGACATGTCCAAGGATATTTGTCTATGCACAGATGCCTCATCTCAAGGGCTGGGGGCATGGGGCATGCTTATTCCAGATGCGAGAGGAAGAAGGTAAGGAAGTACCCAAGGTCATCAGTTTTGATAGTAGCACGTTATCAGAAGCAGAAAGATCTTACTCTGTGTCAGAATTGGAAAGTTTTCCTGTAATGTGGGCATTTAAAAAGTTTGAAAATTTTTTTCGGGGGCAAGGATACGAAAGTTTATTGTGACCATCAATCACTGTCAGTCCTTTTAACATGTAAACTATTACACCGTCGGTTAGCTAGGTGGTGTCTATATTTACAAGAATTCAGTTTTGAGATCATTTATATTAAAGGAAGTCAAAATGTTATCGCGAATGCCTTGTCCAGGTTACCACAAGGTTTAGAGGAATTTTATAAATTAACAGAGCAGGCTGCGGATATAATAACGTTATTAATCCAAGGTGCAGCACAACAGTCTGATGACCATACGTTTTGCAAGCAAATGAAAATTATACAACAGCAAGATCGCAGATGGAGTAAAGTCATGCAAAACCTTAAGTAAGATGAAGGTGGAAAGGTAAGTAAATGGTATCAGGAGTACAAGGGCGTTTTGTTTCATAGTGTAATGGAACTGACAAATAGATGTCATTTTATTTTATTATACACTAAAGTCGTGTTAAAAAAGCTTTTGCTTAAGATAATACTAAGTTAGGTATTGCGATCAATAATCGATATTGGAATTGTATGTTCTTTGTAGCTTATGACCGTGATCTTTGGTCTACAACGGGTTTTCGGCCACTTGAGTGTTGGCCGCAGTTGAGTGTAGTTGTGTATATAGTTTTGGCAATAAATGTGTTTTTGATACGAAGAAACCGTGGAATACTGCGTCATTTTTCGATAGTCCAGTAATAATTAAAGAACCCGCACCTTTTCTTGGACCCAGAGCAGCAAAGGAGTCATCGCCTAGACAACGAGAAGCCACATGGACAACGCAGACTCAGCAGCATCAACAAAGGAGACATCATGGCCAGCTCTACTAAAGTACTATACAGCCATTAGCCACACCGTAACGGTGTCCTTATGGAGATAACTTTTCCTGCACAGTAGAGCGGGTTCGTGACAACTGGGGGCTCTTTGCCGGGATTAAGACATTTATATGTACTGGATTGACGAAATCTGTTGTGCAGAAGTCTAATGACCACGTGGTACGAAGAAGTGCTATACATGGAAGTCAAGGAAGCCGAAACGAAGCAGTAAAGTGGACTGACCACACGTGTGAGGTCCCAGACTGAAAAGATAAGTACATTTGTGTATTGCTGTTTATTCCTTTTATTATTTTGTGCGTGAAATTTCACGAAAATGACCATTGTGAAAGAGGAAAGTGGTGCTGAATCCGAGCAGGATTGTGAAAATTTGTTAGTCTTTGGGGACGTAGACATGCCGATAAAAACGGAAGATGAGTCAGTCAAAGAAGCGGATCAAAGTCTTAATTCATCAGAACGTGAGACGTCGGGCATTAAATCACTGTTACAAATGATGGAACAATCGTTAGCTTTAAATCAGACTGTTGCAGCCCGCTTACAAGCTAATGAAGAACAGCTGCAAAGCATGAATCAGACGGTCGCGGACAGTTTTCGTGCTATAAATCAGAAAGTGTCGCGTCTAGAGGGAGCTATGAACAAAAAATTTGATAATGTCTTCCTTTGGGGTAATAAACTTCGCAACGATATATCAAAGATAGACAAGAAACTTAGCAAGGCAGAAACAAAGATTTTGGCGGTAGAATCTAAAGTGGGAGAAGTAAAATCTAGTCTGAGTAACAAAATTCAGTCTGCAACAAATGAACTGGTCACAGACAGAGAGAAAAATGCAAAGTGTTTTGTTAATGTTAATAGTCAAATAGATACAGTTTGTGTAAATGTAAAAGCTATGGCAGTAGATCTTAAAAGTAGAGTAGACTCGAAACTAAATGTTGTGAATAATAAAGTGGAAACAGTCAGTAACACAGTAAAACTCCACGAGATGGAAACTAAGACTGATGTGAGTGTATTAAAAAGTACAGTATCAGAGTTAAACCAAAAGTTTGAAATATTTAGCAATGATGTAGCTAACAAAAAATTTTCTGTGAACAAATGTACCTTGTTATCCAATATTCCAGTAAAAAACTTTTCTAATGAGTGTAGTTTGCATCCTGTTGAGTTTCCGCAGAGTTGTAGAGACAATTTTTTGCCCAATATGAGTGAAAATTTCAAAATTAAGTTTGTTAAAAAATTTTTGGAGGGGGAATCTTTGTCATGGGCCAATCAAAATTTTTCTACGGACATGTCTTACGCAGAATTTGAAATTGAGTTCTTAAAACGGTTCTGGTCAGAAACTGAACAAGCCAGGATAAAGAGCGAGTTCCTGAATGGACCAAATTATAGAGAAACACAGGGGACTATGAAACAGTTTTGTAAGAATCAATTGAAGAAACTTGTACATTTGAGTAAACCCTTTGATGAGCTCACACAGATAGATGCTTTAAAGAGAAGGTTGCCAACAGATGTGCAATGGGACCTAGTGTATGGACCAGATGACAACATTGAACAATTTTTAAACTATGTGGACAAACTTGACAGGATTATAGACAAAGTGGGGAAACCAAAAAACTATTTCAATCACGCACAAAGAGGTGGGGATCATAGTTGGGGAAACACTAATTTTAACAGGAGGGAAAACAGTAGGCCCAACAACCATAGTTTTCATCATAGGGAACAAAATAGTCACAATATTAATAATAATTTCCATTCAAGGGAAAACTATAATTTCCATTCAAGAGTACAATCTGGGAACAATAGGAACAGAAGTAATAACAGGGAGTCTGAAAACAGGAATTGGCGTGAACATAGTGACACCAGGAGTCAAAATGCTATGGGAAGTCATGAAGTAAAAAACTAGCATGCGCTCCATTGTCGGTCCACAAGGTAGGGGCGAAAAGCATAGATAATAGATGGACCAATAACAGTGACTACGTTGCAGCAAGAAATACGTCTCAAGTAATGAGTAGTTACCTTATGAATGTGTACTACCCTCTAAACACAGTACCTGTTAAGAATGAACACATTGGTTGTAATAAAGAGCCAGAGAAAATAATTGACTTAGTTGAATTTTATGAATGGGCAGAAGCTTGTAGTTTGTCAGAGGACCAGCAGGGTCACGATTTAAATGATTTAGGAATTGATGCACTGATGAAGGAACCAGGTGATCAAATTGTTGACACTGATTTAACGAGCAAAGAATTAAGTACACTTGGGTGTGAAAGCAACGTTTTAAGTTTTCGGGAAAGAGAGGTTGATGATTGTAGTATTTGGGAAAATGAAGATTTAATGATACATGATGATGGTGAAAACTATTTTGTTTGCTTGAAAGAGGAAATGGAGACATTAGGTGTTGTGGGAGAAACTGATATGCATGTTGTAGATGTACCCAAGGATGTTATTAACAGTTTAAGTGGTGTTAATGCCAGTGTCACAACCAATAGGCTCTGTAATCCAACATCTTATGAAGAAACCTGGGCAGTTGATAAAGATTCCCTGAACAGCAAAACTGACTGTGCAAGTAGGCTACCATTTGCAATGAACAAAGGTGAATTATTTCTTTATAATATGTGGCTAAATAGTGTTGCAATTAAAAATGATAGCAATTTTAGAAAAATGATTCTTAATATGTCTCAAATATTATATTCTGATTGGTGGCAAAACACTAAACATATTCTTGTTAAACAACTGAAGGATAAATACCTTAGTGGTAAACAATGTTATATGGGTGAAAATATTTGGATCAATGAAATTATCAATGCAAGCGACAGTGCTAATAATGTGTGTGTTAATGTAATGACCATAGATAATAAAGGTGAATCAAACAAAAGTTTTTCACTAGAAACTTTGTATATAAAAATTGTATGATTTTGATACCGTTTTGTGCCCTTGAAAATGTTTATTATTTGTTTAATATGTGTTCACTGTATGAAGTGTTTGCAATGAATTTTCTGTGTAATATGCTAGCCATGTTAGTTTTTTATATTTCTGTATGTTTATGCAATTTGATTGATGTTTGATAATTTGTGTAATTTTAGTTTGTGTAACTCTCACACCACACTTGTTGAGACGTCATTTAAAATGCAAGCCACTAATCAGCACTAAATCTGTCTTGCAACAATTAAGTTTTTTAAATTTTTTACTCTTAAAGGCAGAGTCCTAATTATTACACACTTAAGTGCTTGAATTGTCCAACTTTACAAGGAGACAATCATTTTCAGTAAAACACATGAATTATTGTATATTTCTCTCTCAACCACTGCAAATGCAAAGGCAGTAATATTTTTTAATTTTGATAAATACATACCATTCCAAAACTTTCATCCGTGATTCTACCTTTGCACTTTTACTGTGAGTATGAACCCTCGTAACAAACTGCCTGTAACTTTACTTTTGAAAACAACTGAATTTTTTTATCCTTGGAGTAATGTCTCTGTGATAAGATATTTTACACCCAATATGTTAATGGATTTGTATTACATGTTTATTGAATTTATTAGTATTTAAAGAATCTTTTTTTTGACCATTTCATATCTGTGTAGTATTACTCAGACAGATACTGTAAACTTCTCCCACTAGATAAACATTACCAGAAGGTTAACTATGTATCCTAACCATGTACTTACATATAAACATTATGTAACCAAAATGTGATCTCTGTATGTGATTTTAGATAACATGGCATTATAGTCAATGAAGCGATACAAACAGCTAAGCTTTGGAAACAGACGCACTGCAGGACAAGCAGAAATGAGACCTTTTAACGGAAGCCACCTATGTGCAGATGGACAATGTGGGACAGACTGTGAGTAGTGTGAAAAGTGGGCAACAAAAGAAAATAAAACAAGCCTGCAGTTAAAGGTTACAGTCTTTCAATGGTTTCATGTGAAGTGCTACAACATTATGCACTCTTCTAAGTGAAAATTGTGAATCTTCTTTCGTATTTCATTTACTCTAAGGTTAAAAATTGTATGTTTTCCTTTACTGAGTATAACAATTTCAGTGTTAGCATAATTCAAAGGAAACAGTCCTATTAAAAATTTTAATTTATTTAAAACCATATTCTTGGCAGTTCCATTATTCTGGTGTCAGAATTTTGTTCGCATTTTCATACTTACAAAATTCTTGGGGGGGCTATTGTAATGGAACTGACAAATAGACGTCATTTCATTTTATTATACACTACAGTCGTGTTAGAAAAGCTTTTGCTTTAGATAATACTAAGTTAGGTGTTGCGATCAATAATCGATATTGGAATTGTATGTTCTTTGTAGCTTATGACCGTGATCTTTGGTCTACAACGGGTTTTCGGACACTTGAGTGTTGGCTGCGGTTGAGTGTAGTTGTGTATATAGTTTTGGCAATAAATGTGTTTTTGATACGAAGAAACCGTGGAATACTGCGTCAATTTTCGATAGTCCAGTAATAATTAAAAAACCCGCACCTTTTCTTGGTCCCAGAGCAGCAAAGGAATCATCGCCTAGACAACAAGAAGCAACATGGACAACGCAGACTCAGCAGCATCAACAAAGGAGACATCATGGCCAGCTCTACTGAAGTACTATACAGCCATTAGCCACACCGTAACGCTTATGGAGATAACTTTTCCTGCACAGTAGAGTGGGTTCGTGACAATAGGTAACACGAAAAATCTGATCAGTGGTGTGTGTATTCCTGAAGATTATTTATAAGACACACACATGAAGTATGGGGCATTATGGAGTACGCAAATGTACTGAAAAAATTGCAACACTTTGTTATTTTACAAATTTGAGAAGGCGAGTCCTACAGGTATTAAGAAGGAGTGCTATATGTCAAAAGTCTAAACAGTCCAGTGTGTCAAAATATACTGAGCTACACCCAACACTCACAAAAAAACCTCTAGATGTAGTATTCCTGGACATAGCTGGTCCATATATAAGAAGTAAAGGAGGAGTAAGATACGTAGTAGCACTATATGCCATTTTCTCGTAACATATCAAAATGTATGCCGTTAAAAATTCAACAGCCACAAATATCAGAAAAAGAACTGAGGGAGACTGTTTGAGAAGGTACTACTACCTGACAATGCTTAATATTTCATTGGGCAGAAGTGGAAAAAATATATGACATCACAGGGCGTAAAGCACGTGTTAGTAAGTCTTTTTCACTCAGAAGCAAGCCCAGCAGAACGAGTCTTTAAAGAATTTAACCGGTTTATTAGGGCATGCACACCTCGCAAACACGCCTGATGGGTAGAATACGTAACTCCTTTCATGCAAGTGGTCAATAACCTTCCGCATTCTTCAACAGATTTCACAACGAATAAATTGACGTTTCAGTCAAAACATACGAATGAGTTGGAGTCGCCTATACCAAAGATACCCACTACAGAAATGACTCTACAAGACCAAATCAAACGAGCCATAGTTACACTAGAAAACAGGGCCGAGTATAAAAGGAACATTTATAACAAGAAACTGAAACACAAATTTTGAAGGGCAACGAGTCTTCTTACGTACGCACCCTAAATCGACAAAATTTGGCAAACTGAAGAAGAAGTGGCAATTTTTCTATTCAGGCCCATATGTAATTTCTAAAATAAAATATCCTGGGACGCACTGGTTAGTTTATGAGAAAACAGGAAGAGACAAGGGTCTCCACCCTCACAAAGACATAAAAGCCTTTACAAAATGACGAAGCGTGGCAACAATTTTTTTTATCGCAAGATAATTGTACATAGTGTACATAATTGTAAGTGTAATTTTTCTCCTGGAGTGTATTTTAAGATAAAGTAATGTGTATAGGCATAAATAATTCTTTCGATTTGTACACGTAGGCATAAACATCAACAGCAATGAGAAGTAACACATCACTTTATGCGAAGCGAAAAATAAACGATATTACCTTATGGCTCAGTGGTCGGGCGCCCAACAGTTCGCGCTGACGTCAGTAGCAGGAGAGGACATACTGACCTGTGCGCATGTGCGAAAGACTGTCAGAAGGCGCAACCAAAATAGGAATTCAGTATGTACCTAACTTAAATACAAAGTAAACGCAAATACTTCAACTATCTAAGGAATATATATATATATATATATATATATATATATATATATATATATATATATATATATATATATATATATATATATATCGTACACAGAGATTTAATATGTCTATGAATTTAAACAAAATATGGAAATATCTGCGGATGCATGCAATGACCAAATGTATCAGTGGCCATCGAGCTACGTAATGCAATTAGTTTTAATTTGGTTTTAAGTATTTTTCTTTCAGCGACCAATGTATCGTCACATCGCAGAAGAAGAGAATTACGTCAAGAGTAGCAGGTACCAAATGAAGAAACGTGCCGCACGTCGGGTAAAAAATTTAGTTATAAGGATGTTAATACAAAGGTCATAAGGCAAATGAAAAATGGATTATGCATCGTTGCAGTGTGTCTACATGACACTTATCAGTTCGTATTCGCTGCAGAGTACGCATAAGCAGTTAAGGATGAGATTTTACAAAAACCAGTTAATTTTTATCCTGTCACTTGGAAGCCTGAATACTGACATTTCAAGGTATTTGAGAATGACAAGTCTACGATCGTAAAAGACGTCATGTTTCACCCTAAGTTACACGTGAATTGAAGTAAACAGCACTAACACATGTAGAAACAACATGATACGACTTAGGTGATTAGTCAGTACACATTATTTTAATGAAGCAAAAGTTCCTTGGCAACTAGTCCAGCATTGTACGAGTAACGTTTCCTCATAAATTCTTGAACCAGTAGATGAGTATTTCCCTTCTTCCCTCCCAGACAAAGGAGATGGCGCCAAGTGTAGTTAGGCCAGTAGTGTGCAACGTTTTAGTTCTATTTTCAATTTTTTCTCCCTCTTCTACCTTTGGAAGGAATGAGCTCCCATAAGTGATAAAAGCCTATCTATAAAATGAAAGATAAATGTATCATATCCTTGTATTGTGTCATAATAATGTGATATGTAATTAATTTGTAATTGTGATATTGACCGTTAGCATCTAGCTCTTAGCCGCCAAATCGGCCAGTGCGCCAGCGCGAAATCCGGCAGCGAGAATACGTGCATACATACATTAATCCTTGTTCCAATGATCACGAATACGACATTTCGTAAATGTTCGTTGGCTATCTGTCAGACTTTTAATACTATTTGGCAAATGACCAAAGATTTTTGTGGCAGCATAATTCACCACTTTTTGTGCCAAACTTGAGATTTAATCCAGAATAGTGAAGATCATCCTTTCTTCTAGTGTTCTAGCTATGCACTTCGCTCTTATTTTTGACTTGGGATGGGTTATTAATGACAAATTTCATAAGTGAATATATGAATTGCGAAGGTACTGTGAATATCCCGAGTTGCTTAAATAAATGTCTGCAAGGTGATCTTGGATGGGGTGCAGCTTTTATTCTGATCACACGCTTTTGTGCAAAGAATAATTTCTCCCTTAATGACGAATTGCCCCAAAATATGATGTCATATGAAAGCAGTGAATGAAAATAGGCATAGTAGGCTAATTTACTGATGTGTTTATCATTAAAATTTGCAATAACCCTAATACCATAAGTAGCTGAACCTAACCGTTTCAGCAGATTATCGATGTGTTTCTTCCAGTTCCATTTCTCATCAGTGCAGACACACAGAAATTTTGAGTATTCTGCCTTAGCAACAGACTTCTGTTCATAGTTTATATTTATCAATGGTGTTTTGCTATGCTGCCATTGGCTTGACAAGTCATGTGAAAAAATGCAACCCATAAACACACAGACACTGCAACAATCATCTATCAATATGTCGTGGCCAATATATATATATATATATATATATATATATATATATATATATATATATATATATATATGCCATTTACTGTACAGAATTGCATAAACTGTGTTTTCTCAAAATTTGGTGAGAGTCCATTTGCAGAGAACCACTTAATAATTCTCTGAAAGACATTATTGGCAATTTAATAGGCTGATTCTTGCTAGTTGGGTGTGGTTACTATACTTGTATCATCAGCAAAAAGAACTAGCTTTGCATCTTCATGAATAAAGAGTGGCAAGTTGTTAACATATATTATGAACAATAATGGACCCAATACTGAACCCTGTGGGACACCATTCTTGATACCTCCCCAATTAGAGGACTCTGGTGGTTTTTGCAGACTATCTGTACTGTTAATTTCAACCTTTTGCATTCTTCCAGTTAAGTATGAATTAAACCATTTGTGTACTGTCCCACTAATACCACAATACTTAAGCTCATCTACACGAATTTCGTGATTCACACAATCAAAAGACTTTGAGAGATCAAAAAATCCCTATGGGTGGTGTTCGATTAGTCAATGCATTTAATGTTTGATCAATGAAAGCATATATAGTATTTTTTGTTGAAAAGCCTTTCTGAAAACCAAATTGCCATTTTGTTAGAATTTCATTTTTACAAATCTACATCAACATCTACATCTACATCCATACTCAGCAAGCCACCTGACGGTGTGTGGCAGAGGGTACCTTGGCTACCTCTATCGGTTCTCCCTTCTATTCCAGTCTCGTATTGTTCGTGGAAAGAAAGATTGTCGGTATGCCTCTGTGTGGGCTCTAATCTCTCTGATTTTATCCTCATGGTCTCTTCGCGAGATATACATAGGAGGGAGCAATATACTGCTCGACTCCTCGGTGAAGTTATGTTCTCGAAACTTCAACAAGAGCCCGTACCAAGCTACTGAGTGTCTCTCTTGCAGAGTCTGCCACTGGAGTTTATCTATCACATCCGTAACGCTTTCGCGATTACTAAATGATCCTGTAACGTAGCGTGCTGCTCTCCGTTGGATCTTCTCTTTCTCTTCTATCAACCCTATCTGGTACGGATCCCACACTGGTGAGCAGAATTCAAGCAGTGGGCGAACAAGTGTACTGTAAACTACTTCCTTTGTTTTCGGACTGCATTTCCTTAGGTTTCTTCCAATGAATCTCAGTCTGGCATCTGCTTTACCGTCGATTAATTTTATATGGTCAATCCACTTTCAAATCATTCCTACATGCCTACTCCCAGATAATTTATTGAATTAACTGCTTCCAGTTGCTGACCTGCTATATTGTAGTTAAATGATTAAGGATCTTTCTTTCTATGTATTCGCAGCACATTACACTTGTCTACATTGAGATTCAGTTGCCATTCCCTGCACCATGCGTCAATTCACTGCAGATCATCCGGCATTTCAGTACAGTTTTCCATTGTTACATCTCTCGATATAGTACAGCATCATCCGCAAAAAGCCTCAGTGAACTTCCGATGTTACCCACAAGGTCATTTATGTATATTGTGAATAGCAACGGTCCTACGACACTCCCCTGCAGCACACCTGAAATCACTCTTACTTCGGAAGACTTCTCTCCATTGAGAATGACATGCTGCGTTCTGTTATCTAGGAGCTCTTCAATCCAATCACACAACTGGTCTCATAGTCCATATGCTCTTACTTTGTTCATTAAACGACTGTGGGGAACTGTATCAAACGCCTTGCGGAAGTCAAGAAACATGGCATCTACCTGGGAACCCAAGTCTATGGCCCTCCGAGTCTCGTGGACGAATAGCGCGAGCTGGGTTTCACACGATCGTCTTTTTCGAAGCCCATGCTGATTCCTACAGAGTAGATTTCTAGTCTCCAGAAAAGTCATTATACTCGAACATAATATGTGTTCCAAAATTCTACAACTGATCGACGTTAGAGATATAGGTCTATAGTTCTGCACATCTGTTCGACGTCCCTTCTTGAAAACGGGGATGACCTGTGCCTTTTACAATCTTTTGGAACGCTACGCTCTTCTAGAGACCTACGGTACACCGCTGTAAGAATCGAAGTGGTATCTCATCAGGTCCAGCAGCCTTTCCTCTTTTGAGCGATTTTAACGGTTTTTCTATCCCTCTGTCATCTATTTCGATATCTACCATTTTGTCATCTGTGCGACGATCTAGAGAAGGAACTACAGTGCAGTCTTCCTCTGTGAAACAACGTTGGGAAAAGACATTTAGTATTTCGGCCTTTACTCTGTCATCCTCTGTTTCAGTACCATGTTGGTCATAGATTGTATGGATATTTTGTTTTGATACACCTACCGCTTTGACATAAGACCAAAATTTCTTATTATTTTCTGCCAAGTCAGTACATAGAACTTTACTTTCGAATTCATTGAACGCCTCTCGCATAGCCCTCCTCACACTACATTTCGCTTCGTGTAGTTTTTGTTTGTCTTCAAGGCTTTGGCTATGTTTATGTTTGCTGTGAAGTTCCCTTTGCTTCCGTTGCCGTTTTCTAACTCGGCTGTTGTACCACGGTGGCTCTTTTCCATCTCTTACGATTTTGCTTGGCACATACTCATCTAACGCATATTGTACGATGGTTATGAACTTTGTCCACTGATCCTCAACACTATCTGTACTTGAGATAAAACTTTGGTGTTGAGCCGTCAAGTACTCTGAAATCTGCTTTTTGTCACTTTTGCTAAACAGAAAGTTCTTCCTACCTTTTTTAATATTTCTATTTACGGCTGAAATCATCGATGCAGTAACCGCTTTATGATCGCTTATTCCCTGTTCTGCGTTAACTGTTTCAAATAGTTCAGGGCTGTTGGTCACCAGAAGGTATAATATCTTATCGCCACGAGTCGGTTCTCTGTTTAACTGCTCAAGGTAGTTTTCAGATAATGCAATTAAAAAAATTTCACTGGATTCTTTGTCCCTCCCATCCGTTATAAACGTTTGAGTCTCTCAGTCTATATCTGGTAAATTAAAATCTCCACTCAGAACTATAACATGGTCGGGAAATCTACTCGAAGTATTTTCCAAATTTTGCTTCAGGGGCTTCGCCACAACAGCTACTGAGCCAGGGAGCCTATAGAGATATCCAATTACCATATTTGAGCCTGCTATAACCGTGACCTTCACCCAAATTATTTCACATTTCGGATCTCCGTCAATTTCCTTCGATACTACTGCACGTTTTATCGCTATAAACACGCCTCCCCCTTCACTGTCCAGCCTGTCTCTGCGGTATCCATTCCATTCTGAGTTTAGAATTTCATTACTGTTTACATCTGGTTTCAGCCAACTTTCCATCCCTAGTACTATGTGGGCGTTGTGGCCGTTTATTAATGAGAGCAGTTCTGGGACCTTTCTATAGACTCTCCTGCAGTTTACTATTACCACATTAATATTTTTATTCCCTGTTGCGTTTTGCCTACTACTACCTTGTCGCGTCTCAGGAGGCGTCTTGTCGGGCCTAGGGAGGAAATTCTCTAACTTAAAAAACCCACATTTGCACTCCAGACGTACTCCACTACCCTTTTAGCCGCTTCCTGCGTGTAGCGCACGCATCACCTATTCAGGGGGACCCTACATTTCTCCACCCGATAGCGGAGGTCGAGAAATTTGCACCCCAGATCTCCGTAGAATCGTCTGGGCCTCTGGTTTAAGCCTTCTACTCGGCTCCAAACCAGAGGACCAAGATCGGTTCTGGGAACGATACTACAAATAGTTAGCTCAGATTCCACCCCGCGAGCGAGGATTTCCGCCTTCACCAATTCCGCCAACCACCTGTACGAACTGAGGATGACCTCTGAACCCAGACGGCAGGAGTCATTGGCGCTGACATGAGCAACAATTTGCAATCGGGTGCACCCAGTGCTCTCTATCGCCGCCAGCAGGGCCTCCTCCACATCTCGGATGAGACCCCCTGGCAAGCAGACAGAGTGAACACTGTCCTTCTTCCCCGACCTTTCCGCTATGTCCCTAAGGGGTTCCATCGCCCGCATAACGTTGGAGCTCCCAATCACTAATAAACCCCTCCCCCCGTGTGCCTGCTCGGACCTTGCTGAAGGAGCGGCCACATGTCCACTCACAGGCAGAGCGGGCGATGTCACACGGCCAGCCTCCACATTGACCCTCCGACTCGTGCGACGCGAACGCCGCTGCACCCGCCACTCCCCTTGGGGAGAAAATGGCTCTGAGCACTATGGGACTTAACATCTATGGTCATCAGTCCCCTAGAACTACTTAAACCTAACTAACCTAAGGACATCACACAACACTCAGCCATCACGAGGCAGACCTTGGGGAGAGGGTGGCCCAACAGCACCAGGTACTCAAGAAGATGTCTCGACAGGAGGGACCGTGGGTGAAGCATGTAATATCTGGGGTGTACCATACGACGCACCAGACTCCCCACTGCCGCTACATGTCGAGGCAGCAGCCTGAAGACGTCTGACCGCGGCCATCAGCACGTTCAGCTGTTCGCGAACAGTGGCCAGCTCCTCCTGCGCCCGTACACAGCAGTCACACATCCTATCCATCCTAAGAAATCAACAATTTACGGTAGAGAGTTAATCAACATTTAACTAGACTGCTAATTCACTAAAGGCGGCTGATAGCTGACTAAACTGTGGTTACTAGACACTTTTTTTTGGAAACAATGAAAATAAGCACTACCTCTCACTGGACTGTATTCGAAACAAACACGAAATCTATGGAACACTATTACTAGTACTCGACAATTAAAGCTTCCTAAAGGCAAAAACACACGGAAAAAGAAGTGACAAGTAAGAAAAACACAGTTAATACTTAAATTTATGTAGCTTGCTGCACAGTAGATGTGAAGCAGACGGCACTTACGACGACACTGTGATGCTACTCTTAAGTACATTACTTTTTCAAGAATTTTTGGGACCGATGGCCGTAGCAGTCTGGTCCCTTTAATCCCCTAAACCAACCAACCAACCAAGAATTTTTGATAAAGCTGTCAAAAGTGAGATTGGGCGGTAACTGTTAGCATCAGATCTATGAAGCAAACTGAGCATTATTGTTAGCGCGCTTAATTTAAACATGCAACGGACTGTCATATTATGTATATAATCTTTTAATTTCCTATAAAATTCTACAATACATACATAGGATAAGCTGACATGTCCAGTCATAAAATGAAAAAGGAAGCGGACAATAAAGGGCATCGACCTCTATCGGCAAATGTAAATACAAAAAAAAAAAAAAACACTGTATGTCTCCATACTATACCAACGTACAGTGTGGGGGCAAATGTGTAGGTACATGATGAAAGGCCCCAGGAAGCCGTAAAATTAAGATTTATTAAAACACAAAAACATGAACCACCGAACGACCAGAGAGTCGGCCAAGACGTTAATTACGAATGCGCGGTAAGGCGAAGACAAATGAAAAAAGATTCAATTTTTGTACAGTTTTCTTGTTTTTTACACTCCCTCGTGGGTAGAAGGACGATGAAGATGTGCGATTTTAGATATGATGTATTGCGAGCTCTGTGTATCATATGCGTGCGTGAATAACATTATATTGAACAACAGTATCAAGTATTTTTTTATTTATTGAAGTGAAGAGAAGAACATATAAGGAGGATTGTCTTGTTGCGACAAACTCCGGTGTTTTCGGAGTCCACCGCCTGCAGCTACAATTAACATGTAAGCGAAGTCCGATGGCCAAAAGATACAGATAAGCACTGAACATTTTAATAACGCAATCGCATTATATTCTACAAAAATGTGTCTTCATGCGCATAGTCGATAATATTTAAGTGTCAGCGTGCGAACTATTCAACAAAACAGAATCGATATGATGACCCACTTCATGAAATGCTGCAAAGAGCTTTGGAGTTTAATCGAGGACTGGTGATCAGGAACTTTACACCCCCCCCCCCCCCCCCCCCCCCCCGCTCCCCTGTCAAATCCTGCAGCAAAAATTTCATCCACGACCAGGATTCGAACCAGCTTATTTCCGAGTCGAAAGACAGCGCACAGGAGTGCACCAGCGAAATTGGCTAAGGAGGTGGGTAATTGCCATATTCAACTGTGAGAGTGTACTGGTCCTCGATAGTCTGCCTTTCTTCCCCTCCTGATAACACATGGGCGACCAAATAAAATCTTTTGTAACGCGTTAAATATCGTGAATATTTACGACCGATTATACGTTTGTAGCAGACATGTGCCACTCTCAGTAAATTCTCTCCTCTCTTCAGCATGAACTACCTTAGCACACCTCGAATCTGCTCGGAATCAAACACGCCTTCAATTTGCCACAGAGATTTACTGTGAACATTGAGAGCGATTTGTGGGGAGAACTGGGAGGGTTCGTGTCGCGGAAGAAAATGTCGAATAAAGCTGCCATTAATGTTTGAATATGCATTAGTTTTAGAGAAGCCGACATGCAAGACCAATGTAGCCGTGTACGTTCGAAAAAAAGAAGAGAGAGAGAGAGAGAGAGAGAGAGAGCAGGGGAGAGGGCGGGTAAAGTCATCGTTTAATGTCGTCTTCCCTCTTTTTTTTTACGCTGTCGTTTGTTTTCATCTATTTTGCCAGCTTCGAGACGTGAGGTTTCAATCCTAGCCATGTTACAGATTATGATGAAATTTATTTGCAAGACTACAAGACATTTTTAATTTGTACGACGTAATCCTTGTATCGTTTGATTTCACATGAGCGTAGCATGTATTCAGTATCGACACCTTAAAAACTCATGGCCGTGCCCAACGCGTAGCTTAAACCAACGACCTTTGCTTCATAACTGGATGCAATCTCTACATTACATACTCCCACACTAAGTAGCCTCCTTCACCACTCAGAAAGAACTTCGTACAAATGGACTTCTATAAACAAAATATCGTTTACGGTGTTATTTCGGAAACCTACTAGAACGAACACAGTTAATAGGTGTCAACCTCCAGAAAAAAAAATTAAGTAGTCGTATACCTTAGCAAAGCCTGGTTATACGGACTCGTTAAACAAAGAATGATGCCAACAGTTGTGCTTGGGGAGGAACTGCTATCCCGTGAACCGGCAGAAGTATCTAAAAAGTGATCCTGTTCTATCATTGCTCTGCTATCGGCTCGTTACAGCCCAGTGATGCTCCCGGTCTCACGGAGTGGGAGGTGTCGGAGGGACGACGAGAACGATCAATTCCTCCCATATGGCTCGCCTCGGCCGGTGGGGTGAGCGTGGGTGGAACAGGTGTCTGTCTCCATGGTTACGGCCGGTGCAGACGGCTACTGAGGGCTGCAGCGCCGGCGAAGGGGTGGAGTCCGCAGCCAGCAGCAGCCGCGGCCAGACGCCTTGCTCGCGCCGCTCTTCAGGTAAGCCACACCCGCAGCCCAGAAGTCTACCCGACAGAACGCACTTCTGAAACTCAATTGTAATTCATCTTTGCGTCGCTTCAGGTCGTTTCTTTCGTGGTAATATAGTTGCTAAAGATCTTAGGTAGACTTCCTATTTGGTGCATAAAAGTAGGCTGACTTCTAACTTGCAGCAGCAATACCGTGATACGGTCTTAGTTTACCGTAGAAGCAAGGAGCAAATTCGACTGAACTTGACAGACACTTTAAGAATGTATTGCAACTCTTGAAAGCTAAAACAAAATAGTCAGCAAGGAAATCATATTGAATGGATGATGTCTTCACTTTCGTTACACAAAAAGTAACTCAAAAATAATTTTTGGGTAGTTATTCACTTCGAAGTCTTAATCGAACCGTCACAGCGGAAAAGTGACCAATTCGCTGATTTATTAAGATCACGAAAGAGCTATTTATCTACACAGCTACATGATTTTTTTGTAAATAACTCGCCATTTGCTTGACCGAAGGTTTCCTAGTTGAGGAAAATGCTGTCTTTCTTATAATAAATAACATATATTTACAAACTGCGCTGTCTTGTGACGTGAATTTCGTAGGTTGGAGTCTCTCCTTGCCCTAAATGTGAGTTTTTGTGGGTTTTAAAATTGCCACTACTGGATGAGTCATTCAGACTGACAGAAAGTTATCGCGGAAATGATTTCAGGTACACTTAAACAACGAATATGACATTATACAAGTAAATAATCAAGATTATAAGGTAATGAATACTGTTCATGATAAGTGTATCAAAAGGTGTGCTGTCTGCATGGCCAAGTTGCGAAAAGTCAGTTTAAGTTTAGAAGCTACTATGTGAAAATAAAAAAGAGAGAAGCCAAAGCCATTTGACTCGCCGTGTATCAAAATGTGTCATTTTAGAAAAATTTTTGAGTTTACGACTTGAAAACTTTCAGATTATATTTCTGTTGAACGTTCCTCTTGTTTGTGCTGTTAAGTAATTTATGCAAAATGAGCTGTAAATTCTCAAAATTAATCATTTTCATTCATAGTGTAATGCGCTTCACACGAGGTACACAGTGTCAGGAGCTTTCTTGTCGCATAGGAGAATGACTAGAGTGATATATAGAAAAATAAGGTCGCTGTTAGAGATTTTTTTCATTTCTTGTAAAAGTAACTCTCTTCCCGAAGAAATGCAAACAGTAAACACTTCATATAATAAATCCTTGTTTAAAGCAAAAAAAGAAAACAATATATCTGTTATCACTCTGCTTCTTAACAATTGCAAACAGCTAACACTTCATATACTAATTACTGGCCGCGCGGTTTAGGACGCCATGTCGCGGATTGCGCGACCCCTCCCGCCGGAATTTCGAGTCCTCCCTCGGGCATGGGTGTGTATGTTCTTCTTAGCATAAGTTAGTTTAAGTAGTGTCTAAGTCTAGGGGCCGATGACCTCAGCAGTTTGGTCCCTTAGGAATTCACGCATATTTGAACATTAGTTACTGATTCGAGTACAAAAAAAGTGATTTGTTACTTATGGGACTCACTGCTGAAGCCAGCGATAGTGAGAACGATCTCATCAATTAAACATTTTAATTACAGTGAATACTGAGTACAAGAAACAATTATTGTTGTTCATACTAGTTCGCATCTGTTAGCTCAGTTTATATTCCATGGCAGCGTAACACATGATGCGTTAAAGTTTTTCCTAGTTACTACTAGGTTCTCACTAAACCCGAAATGGATTTTAGGGTGCATAACATATAGATATAGATTCACATAACAGATTACAGTTGATATGGTGTAAAATGAACTTCCAAATAAGCAAACAGGACGCAAGATAGATCGGAAGTTAAGGAGAACAATTTGTGAAATCTCAGACGCTGTAGCTATCGTTAAGTCAAAAGTTTGAAGATTCTTGTGTAGAATCAGCAAAGAACTTCTATCTACAGGGCTATTACAAATGATTGAAGCGATTTCATAAATTCACTGTAGCTCCAATCATTGACATATGGTCACGACACACTACAGATACGTAGAAAAACTCATGAAGTTTTGTTCGACTGAAGCCGCACTTCAGGTTTCTGCCGCCAGAACGCTCGAGAGCGCAGTGAGACAACATGGCGACAGGAGCCGAGAAAGCGAATGTCGTGCTTGAAATGCACTCACATCAGTCAGTCATAACAGTGCAACGATACTTCAGGACGAAGTTCAACAAAGATCCACCAACTGCTAACTCCATTCAGCGATGGTACGCGCAGATTAAAGCTTCTGGATGCCTCTGTAAGGGGAAATCAACGGGTCGGCCTGCAATGAGCGAAGAAACGGTTGAACGCGTGCGGGCAAGTTTCACGCGTAGCCCGCGGTAGTCGACGGATAAAGCAAGCAGGAAACTAAACGTACCACATCCTACGGTTTGGAAAATCTTACAGAAAAGGCTAAAGCAGAAGCCTTACCGTTTACAATTGCTACAAGCCCTGACACCCAATGACAAAGTCAAACGCTTTGAATTTTCGGCGCGGTTGCAACAGCTCATGGAAGAGGATGCGTTCAGTGCGAAACTTGTTTTCAGTGATGAAGCAACATTTTTTCTTAATGGTGAAGTGAACAGACACAATGTGCGAATCTGGGCGGTAGAGAATCCTCACGCATTCGTGCAGCAAATTCGCAATTCACCAAAAGTTAACGTGTTTTGTGCAATCTGACGGTTTAAAGTTTACGGCCCCTTTTTCATCTGCGAAAAAAACGTTACAGGACACGCGTATCTGGACATGCTGGAAAATTGGCTCATGCCACAACTGGAGACCGACAGCGCCGACTTCATCTTTCAACAGGATGGTGCTCCACCGCACTTCCATCATGATGCTCGGCATTTCTTAAACAGGAGATTGGAAAACCGATGGATCGGTCGTGGTGGAGATCATGATCAGCAATTCATGTCATGGCCTCCACGCTCTCCCGACTTAACCCCATGCGATTTCTTTCTGTGGGGTTATGTGAAAGATTCAGTGTTTAAACCTCCTCTACCAAGAAACGTGCCAGAACTGCGAGCTCGCATCAACGATGCTTTCGAAGTCATTGATGGGGACATGCTGCGCCCAGTGTGGGAGGAACTTGATTATCGGCTTGACGTCTGCCGAATCACTAAAGGGGCACATATCGAACATTTGTGAATGCCTAAAAAAACTTTTTGAGTTTTTGTATGTGTGTGCAAAGCATTGTGAAAATATCTCAAATAATAAAGTTATTGTAGAGCTGTGAAATCGCTTCAATCATTTGTAATAACCCTGTAATTTCGGGTATATCGAAGTTTTTCAGCTAAAGACTCGCAGATAAATGTTGCTGGTATAATCTATCTGATCTAAAGCATTATTTGTAAACGTGATGGAATGTGTCCGCCCATCGCTTTTGTAACAGGTTCAACTCTGCTGAGGACACTTTCAGTGAAGCGATTGCAGGGAATGGCAGCCTTTTCTTCCGCAAGGTCCAAAACTTGAGAAGGTAGTGATGCCAGGCAATGGGGCCTGGAGCAAAGTCAACGTTTTAACTCATTCCATTGATGTTCCATTGACTTCAGGTCCGAACTCTGGGCAGCACAGTCCATTTCAGGAAGGTTGTTGTCCACAAACCATCGCCTCACAGATGCTGCTTTATGACAGGTTGGATTGTCACGCTGACGCCAATAATCATCGTCTCGGAACGGTTCCAATACCATACGCAGTACGCATTGCTGTTAAAGGTGCTCATATCCTTCCGCATTTACGGTTTTCTTAGGCCCAATAAGGAGACCAATCCCATAACCACGAAAAACAGCACCACACCGTAACACCACAATCTCCGTACTTCTCTGATCGCACTACACATGCTGGCAGGTAACTTTCTGTGGACATTCGCGAACTCAAACCCTCTCATCGGATTGTCACATACAGCGTGATTCATGACATCAATTACTGATTTCCCGCCATCCTCCCGCTGATTGCATCCGTTTTTTATAACTACCTTCCATAATGCTTAACGATCACTTGCGACAGTGCATTAGGTCTGTCTTATCTTGGTTTAGTTGTGGTTGTTCCTTCACGTTTCTACTTCACAGTCAATCGACTTGGACAGGTTTAACAGGGATCAAATGTCCCTGATTGATTTGTTACTAAGGTGACATTCAATGAGTAGTCGATGTTCGAAGTCACTGAGCTCTCCAGACCAATCCATTCTGCTGTCAGTGCTTTTCAACTGACAATACAATACTCCCCGCCTCCTTTTACAACCTAAGACAAAAAAACGACAGCCCATGGGACGGGAATCAGCAGGGTTTGCCAAGTATGAAGACCAGCAGAAGAAAGTCTCGCCGTGTTAGCTTGCTGAAATGTAAGCCCAGGATCACTCTCCATGATGGGCATCAAAACGGGGCGTAGAAAACCATCTACTTACATCTGTGCTGTAGGGGTGCCACGGGTGATAACTGAAGGAGTCCTGCTATGAAAAGGAAATGACTCCAGAGCATCGTTCCTGGTCGTCAGGCTGTTAGGAAGGTGACAGTCATATCGGTATCCCACTGCTGTCTGGGGTCATCAAGGCTCAGTTCGAAGCGGGACTCATCACTGAAGACAATTCCACTCAGTCAATGAGATTACAGGCCGAAGACATGTCTCGAGACGCCACGGACGGATGTGAGATACCAAACACACTTTCGCCCACCGTGCTGTCCGACAACGATGAGTGACGCTCTGGTGTGCCATTCTTTTCACAGCATGACATCTTCGGTTGTTACCTGCGACACTCTTACAGCACAGCGGTCCGTCGACGATATAGTGTACCACATTTTGTTGCCCTTCATGGCAAGCGATCCTGGGCTTACTATTCAGCAAGCTAATGCCCACCCACAGACGGCGAGAGGTTCTGCTGCCTGTCTTCATGCTTGCCAAACCTTACCACTGCCAGTAAGGACGCCAGATCTCTCCACAGTTAAGAAAGTTGGTGGCATAACGGGCAAGGCCTTCCAACCAGTTCGGAATTTTGCCGCTCTGACGCACCAATTGGACATAATATGAGACGATATCCCTCAGGAGGGCATCCAGCAATTCTGTTAGTTAATGCCAATACGAATAACTGCTTGCATAAGGCCCAGATGTGGACCAACACGTTACTGATTTGCTCAGTTTCTGAAGTTCTTCCTCTTGAATAAATCGTCCAACTTTTTTGAAATAGTAATCATTTGTTTGTCAGTACCTGAGCTATCTTACTTCCAGCGATTTCCGTCCCATTTTCTTAGAGTTTGTGTTGGTTAGTCCTCCTCTCGTGGCATCTAGTGGTCAGTACCACATAACATAGGTGTCTCCGGATACTTTTGATCTGAAATGTGTAATATGGAGCATTTACATGTTTAGCAGTGTATCCATACCGGCAGTTAGAGGAATGCCATTAATACGATTAACTGACGTTCAAGGCGTAAGCCTGTTGAAAAAATATAGTAAGACTATTCTGTTTCTATTTTGTAAATGAGTTTTCTGCTTTGAGTTCGTGTCACTAGTGGCGATGTCTGTGGTGTTATCTACTTCCTACAGACGTGATGATAAAAACGGACAAGAATCAGCAGTGCACATGAACAGCAGCGACGCTACAGACTATACCGGCCGCGCGTGGTAGATTACGTCACTTCACCATTTCATGTCCCTTGGCAGCTCAAGAAGATAGTTCCAATAAACTACACAATGACAGTTCTGAATCAACATAATGGTTTTCATAGCTTGTATTTTTTTATTTTTTTAACGGGGGAAACTCTTTCTCAATGCTGTGTTTAGGAAACCACAATGTACAACCACCTGTATTATTGAGGCAGAGGTAAGGTAGCTTTCTCAGTATCTTGCCTCCACTCGTGAGAGGGGCAATGCGGCTTGTGAACACCGTTCGGTTTGTCAATGTGGCTCGAAGGATTACACAACGCTTAAGTTCATGCGCTCATTGCCACTTCGCGGAAGGCAGATGGTCATAAACTGGTGTTCATCGCATCTACGTCACTCTATAGTTACACCACTGTCCTGAGGCTCAAAATATTAAAATTCTGCCTCTTAGTGATCACTGACGACAACTACATACAAATTGCGATTTAAACAACACGAAATAGTCTCCACACAATCTGTTTTGCCCTAAACGTCCTTTACGAGAAATAGTACAAGCACCCCAACACGAAGTAGTTGGCCAAGAGAACATCTCGAATGAAAACTGGAGTAATGACGTAGAGTTCTCTTGACCGACGAGTAAGTTATTTGTCTGGCACCTGATGACCGTCAGTGAAGACTGTGGTGGTGGATAGGTATCAATGTCTGTCCCTCAGGTTCAGCATGGAGGTGGCTCAGTCGTGTTCTGGGCGGTAAGATGTACGGATGTCGGAAGCCACTCATCGCTATCGAGGCTAATTTGAAGGATACCATTTGAAACTTGCAGCGTGTCATCGCAAGTAGCCTCCTCTCGCACTGAATAGTGTCATAAGAGTGTCTATGAATGGGACATGGTTGAGCAGTAACATCTATGCACATTGTGGACAGTATTTCAAGGAGGACATAGTCATGTTACAATGATTGGGGCGGATCAAAATGATACTGAAGTTTCACCCAGCAACAGACTGATTTCACCGAAGTGCACTTTCGAATGAACTTTTCGTAGTTTCAAAGGGCTTGTGTTTTCATTCCCTAATAAACAAATAAACCAGCTACAGGTGGCATACAGCCAGATTTTATGCCCGGTTTCGTCCGTCAAAAGCGAACAGCTGTGGGAAACGATTGTCTGATGATGCTACAATCTGGCTGCCGAAATCGGTTATAAAACCAAATTTTAGGTGACTTGTAACAGTTTTATCTGTATGCCATTTATAACAGCCGATGTGCCCGCGACAAGCCATACGTGCATTTACTACATTTTGAATCTCTGTTTACCTAGAATCTAAGAACACAGACGATTTCAGATATGAAAGGCAGTGCACACCACCCTTGGGGCAGTTCATCCGCCTACAGTAAAAAGTTTTCAGATGAGCAGTACAAGCACTCATCAGTCATCCTCACGACATGTACTGATAGAAATGGAAACTGTTACAGCCTGATGCATCAGTCAGATATTTCTCAGAGTAGCACTTGCAACCTACGTCCTCAGTTATTTGCTGGATGTATTCCAATCTCTGTCTTCCTCATCAGTTCTTGTCCTCTACAGCTCCCTCTAGTACCATGGAAGTCACTCCTTGATGTCTTAACAGATCTCCTATCATCCTGTCCCTTCTCCTTGTCAGTGTTTTCCACATATTCCTTTCCTCTCCGATTCTGTGCAGAACCTCCTCATTCCTTATCTTATTAGTCCACGTAATTTTCAACATTCGTATGTAGTACCAAATCTCAAATGCTTCGATTCCCTTCTGTTCCGGTTTTCCCGCAGTCCAGTTTTCACTACCATACAACGCTGTGCTCCAGACGTACATTCTCAGAAATTCCTTAGTCAAATAAACGCCTATATTTGATACTAGTAGAATTCTCTTGGCCAGGAGTGCCTTTTTGCCGGTACTAGTGTGTTCTTGACGTAGTCCTTGCTCCGTTCGTCATTGGTTATTTAGCGGCCTAGGATGTAGAATTCCTTAACTTCACCTACTTCGTGACCATCAATCCTGATGTTAAGTTTCTCGCTGTTCTCATTTCTGCTACTTCTCATTACTTCCGCCTTTCTTCGGTTTACTCCCAATCCATATTTTGTACTCATTAGACTGTTCATTCAGTCAGTAGATCATGTAATTCTTCTTCACTTTTACTCAGTATAGTAATGTCATCAACGAATCGTATCATTGATATCCTTTCATCTTTAATTTTAATCCCATTCATGAATCTTTCTTCTTATTTCCATCATTGCTTCTTCGATGTACAGACTGAGCAGTAGGGACAAAAGACTACGTCCCTGTCTTAATCCGAGCACTTCGTTCTTGGTCTCGTTCTCTTGGCTCTTGTACATATTTTATATTACCTGTCTCTACCTATAGCTTACCCCTATTTTTCTCAGAATTTCTAACAGCTTGCACCATTTTATACGCCGAACGCTTTTTCCAGGTCGACAAATCGTTTGAACGTTTCTTGATTTTTGTTTAGTCATGCTTCCATCATCAACCGCAACATTTACCGTTCCTAAAGCCAAACTGATCGTCATCTAACACATCTCCAATTTTCTTTTCCTTTCTTTTCCTCCTTTAAGAGATCGTAAATTATCACCATTAGTATGAGGTGTGACCTCCACGGATGCGAATACACGCTTGTATTCGTTGAGGCATGGAAGCAAACCTCTTCCGATTGTCATCGTGAGCAATTTCTTTCCATGCAAGAAACACATGCTGTGTCGATTCCTGAAGATTGCTGTCTAGAGGCTGGTATGAGAGTATATTCCTTCCCATTGCATCCCATTCACTCTGCAAGAGCGACTTAACAGAAGACCACGCAGACCATTTGGGGATCCATACGTTTTTCGAGATATTTATCGATCGAACTGCAATTTGGGGTATTGCATTATCCTACTGGAATATGCCATATGGTACCCTGGTCATAAAGGGTATGCCAACTGGGTATACATTCTTGCCACCAACTGGCGAACATGTAATCTCCCTTCAATTATTACAAAATCAGTCCTGCTGTCATCCAATAGATATCCACAGCCTGGTTTTAGGAGACTGCGCGGTATGGGTCTCGAGAATCGCCATCTCCTGTGGTCTCTCACCAGATCGTCTAAGAACACATTGGCGTCTCACTGACAGACCACAGAAGTGAGAAGCGTCGCTGACCATCACAGAATTTCACTTTATGTCCCATTTGACTCTCGCTCTAGACTACATAAGTCTCGATTGTCTCTGATATGGTTGTCAAGGGTTAGACACTCACAAGAACTAGAGATCTCATTCCAGCTTTTAGTAATCTGTTCCAGACTGCACGTGATGGTATTCTGCCTATAATTAATGCTCTGATTTCAACTGTTGTTATTCGTCTATTCGTCAGAGCCGGTTATACAGTGCTACGATCTTCTCGTTATGTAGTCCGAAAGTAAGCTGAGCGTGTCGTCCTGTATGCATGCTGTGTTGTGATCACTACCTGCATCGTTTCAGTAACGTTAGACACACCAAATAGACTTGTTATACTCACAACATACTTCATCCGTAAAAAAGCTTTTTGTTCTACACTGAAATTAATGAAATTATGCTCTCATGAAGACAATATGAACTGACTTCACCCCTTAATTTGTCGACTGACAGCACTGCTGGTGAAACAGGGGAGGACGGCTGTTGCTAGCTGTGTAAAGTGGGCTAAGAACCCAGCGGACGAGTATCAACACTCAGTGCAGATGTCCGGGAGTGTGATGCCACCTTAGGCATTGTGTGGCGACAATCGGTAGTACACCGTATGACCTCCCAGCGGTTCTGGTTTGAGTCCAGCGACTTGCAGGGTGGTGTGGGTGGGCAGCAGAAGACGGATGACGTCTTTATAGTGGCACAAGGAAACGGACGTGATGTTAGCGGTGAGTTGCGGTAGCTTTGGGCTTTGTAGCGACGATACAGAAACTTGTATGTCCGCTGAACTGGCCGACCGCAAGATCTGCAACGCCTGACATTCTCGCCACCTCGGTGGTGGGCGTCGGCCCTTCTAGTCCAGTTGCCATCGGGGGTAAATCGTCTTCTGGAAATCAGAATTGGTATTATTTTTTGGTGTAGTTGCACGCTTATGACGATGTGAAAGTAAGAAGTCGTTCACCTGCCCGAAATAAGACGGACCGTTGGTCGTTGTGAGTATGAAGACATTAATAGTGTAAGAAAGTCAATATGAAATCGCGTCGACTCATTTTGAATGCAGCGTTAACCTAGCACCGCAATGTCCACTAAACCGATCTCTGAGGCTGAAGTCAGACCCAGATCTCCACATTATGCAGACAATATTTCACAGCATGAGCTGTCCACTCAGTCACTAGGAACTTAATACCAGCTTAAGTCTGGTGCGACTTCTTAATTATGGCTTTTAACTCAACAATGTTTTCTGTGATGTTTCTTGTCTAACGGCACTGAGAGAGGGCATCACCGTCACCACCACCACCACCATCACCATCACCACCACATGCGTATCCACAATATGTTCTTCTTAACTGTCTGCTATTACATGACGATACTTTGAAATCTGTTACTATACATTGATAAGGAGTGCTAAGCTCCTCGACATGGTCGCATCTCGAGAAATCTCGTGCCCTTGGACGGCTTAGGACTCGGAAAGCTCAATTCATTCACGAGACGTGGAGTGTAGCTGTCTTCTTCTGGTCGGTTGCAGATTAATACGGTAACGATGCTGCAGGGCGCGTTGGTCAATGACAATGTGAGGAGGGACTTTTACCCCAAGACAGCGAGAATGCTCTGTGACTACCATACGCAGAGAGATAGGTAATAAATTAAACAGTATGCTCGAGGTGATAGAAATATGTGGAGCGCTGTCTGGTATACTTTGACGATTTATGTGTTTGAGAATTAACACTGAATGGATGTACTGAACAGTAATCTATCCATGCTCGCACTGATACTCCCAGAGTGGAGAAGGGGTGGTTTAGCTATGATACTGAAATTAAGGAAACATGCTGTCACATCACTGGCCGGTGTTGAAGTTACTGTAAAACTTCTAAAATTATTCCCGCTATCAGCTGTGATATTTATTATTAGAGTACATCAATGGTGTCTTTTCCATCCCATCCATGCCTTGGTGTGCTGTTGGTTACCACATAATGATTGACTGACAACGATTCTTTGAGTTCGGGAATGAGTTTTGTTTATGGGTAACAACTTCTGGGGGTTGCTAGCAGCGAGAAAGTGATAGCGTACATGAGTGCAATATGAGGAATCATTTGAAAGCGAATGCAGAGTCGTCAGCTATTCTGTCAGTGTGAGAGACAAGTCTAAATGTAGAGCTCGTGGATCACCTTCGGACTATAGTTTGGAGACCTACGCCAACGCCATAAAACTCTTCCAGTTTGCTTATGTTGTAATTGTCTTTTATTTAAATTCAACGGATGTGTGGAGTGTTATTCTATCCACCATAAGAATATGGTTTACACTGTGCAAAGTCTATTTTCCTGTGACAGGCCATGGATCAGAACTTCGTAACGTTAGTTTAGAACCTGACAGAGGCCTTGAAGTCCTGGCAGAAAAAAAAGACATGTTTGGCATTGTACAAAAGCGTGTTAGAAAATAGTGTTTGAAACATCTAAACAGGACCAGAGAGAAACTTCCTGGCAGATTAAAACTGTGTGCCGGACCGAGACAGGAACTCGGGTCCTTTGCCTTTCGCGGGAAGGTAGGAGACGAGGTACTGGCAGAAGTAAAGCTGTGAGGACGGGGCGTGAGTCGTTCTTGCGTAGCTCAGTTGGTAGAGCACTTGCCCGCGAAAGGCAAAGGTCCCGACTTCGAGTCTCGGTCCGGCACACAGTTTTAATCTGCCAGGAAGTTTCATATCAGCGCACACTCCGCTGTAGAGTGAAAATTTCATTCTAGGACCAGAGAGATTTAGTACAGTCTGCGGGATACGATCATTCACATAGAGTATATGTGATCAAACTTTAAGTGGCTTAGTGGCTTCTGCAGCCCCTGTATATTTAATAGGCGGCAGTAGCAGTAGCAGTAGCAGTTTGAGGTGTAAATTCTGTGAAGGACTTGGTAAACCGATAGGAAATCTCGGATGGCTGCACGCTTTGGTATTGTGGGAAGTACTGTGAAATCTCTTTCTCCACACTGGACCGCACCACAGCTATGTGTCAGTGCGCCCGCATCGGTGCCTAGGTGACTTATAAATGGGATGAGCTTTTGTAGTTGGTAATTTTTCTCTGTTGGGGGGCGTAGAGAATAACGATGATAGCATGTTGGGCAGATTGATTTGAATTGACGCGGATCTGTAGTACTTATATCTAGTTTGGGGACGTACCACACTGCGCGCATTTCCACCGAATGGTCAAAACACGCTCCTGTTGCACTAACTCAGGTCGTTCTGTTTCTACACAGGTTGCAAAAGGTGGTGAATATGTCTCTCTCTGACTTCTGCTCAGTTCCGACTTAAATTGGAATCACATGCGGAAAGCTGTAAAAATGGGACCAGTTGCAAGATGCGTAGGGGGTGACTAAAACCAAGTTGAAATTTTACTTTAGCAACTAGGCTCGGGAAAGATGACTCGTTTCGAGATATGGGAGTGCCAGAAATATGACTGAGTAGTGGTTGTAATCATTAAATGAATTGTCAAGCCTATAACTCAGTGGATATATTGCGGAACCTCTGATGTGGCCTCGAGACAGAATGCGCTACAAATACTAAAGAATTATCTAGCTGGGGCGGTGTGATGGAGTCGCAAATACAGCTTACATACTATGTTCCTTAGCCGAATCACTTTCAAAGTTCAGTGGTTCTATAGCAAGGTTGCGTCGTGGGCTGATAATACACATCCCTACGATCACCGTCACAGTATTTGTCCGACAAACAAAAAAAAAAATTACCTCATTCAGAGATAATGTCGTACCTCAATTCCTAAAGGGGGTATAGCTTTTAACATGGATACTTGTGTGCACCTGTAAAACCAAGACAGCTTGTGACAGTAATATGTAGTAGTTGTTGCGATTGAGATTTTTTAACATCTGGTCCTCACACAGCTAATTTTGGGTCAATGTTATTTCGCATCGTAGGCAATCAATTATTGACGAAGTATTATGCTTAGTAGTAGTGGTGGGTGCGTGATATGTTTGCATTTGAGCATCAGATTTATAAAGTATGTGGTTGTGGAAGGTAAATGACTATGTCCACTCTTAAGGAGGGTATATATTTGAGTTGGAGTACTGTGATAGCAAAGGGAAGAGTATGCCCAGTCATAAGGAAGGTGCAGATATTTCCAGAGCTACAGCCTTCAGCAGGGTTTATTTCCGATACTTCGCTCATTGTCGAATGCCGTTCAATTGAGCCCACGATCGTAACATTTAATTGTAAGTATAATTATAACTAATATACACTCCTGGAAATGGAAAAAAGAACACATTGACACCGGTGTGTCAGACCCACCATACTTGCTCCGGACACTGCGAGAGGGCTGTACAAGCAATGATCACACGCACGGCACAGCGGACACACCAGGAACCGCGGTGTTGGCCGTCGAATGGCGCTAGCTGCGCAGCATTTGTGCACCGCCGCCGTCAGTGTCAGCCAGTTTGCCGTGGAATACGGAGCTCCATCGCAGTCTTTAACACTGGTAGAATGCCGCGACAGTGTGGACGTGAACCGTATGTGCAGTTGACGGACTTTGAGCGAGGGCGTATAGTGGGCATGCGGGAGGCCGGGTGGACGTACCGCCGAATTGCTCAACACGTGGGGCGTGAGGTCTCCACAGTACATCGATGTTGTCGCCAGTGGTCGGCGGAAGGTGCACGTGCCCGTCTACGTGGGACCGGACCGCAGCGACGCACGGATGCACGCCAAGACCGTAGGATCCTACGCAGTGCCGTAGGGGACCGCACCGCCACTTCCCAGCAAATTAGGGACACTGTTGCTCCTGGGGTATCGGCGAGGACCATTCACAATCGTCTCCATGAAGCTGGGCTACGGTCCCGCACACCGTTAGGCCGTCTTCCGCTCACGCCCCAACATCGTGCAGCCCGCCTCCAGTGGTGTCGCGACAGGCGTGAATGGAGGGACGAATGGAGACGTGTCGTCTTCAGCGATGAGAGTCGCTTCTGCCTTGGTGCCAATGATGGTCGTATTCGTGTTTGGCGCCGTGCAGGTGAGCGCCACAATCAGGACTGCATACGACCGAGGCACACAGGGCCAACACCCGGCATCATGGTGTGGGGAGCGATCTCCTACAATGGCCGTACACCACTGGTGATCGTCGAGGGGACACTGAATAGTGCACAGCACATCCAAACCGTCATCGAACCCATCGTTCTACCATTCCTAGACCGGCAAGGGAACTTGCTGTTCCAACAGGACAATGCACGTCCGCATGTATCCCGTGCCACCCAACGTGCTCTAGAAGGTGTACGTCAACTACCCTGGCCAGCAAGATCTCCGGATCTGTCCCCCATTGAGCATGTTTGGGACTGGATGAAGCGTCGTCTCACGCGGTCTGCACGTCCAGCACGAACGCTGGTCCAACTGAGGCGCCAGGTGGAAATGGCATGGCAAGCCGTTCCACAGGACTACATCCAGCATCTCTACGATCGTCTCCATGGGAGAATAGCAGCCTGCATTGCTGCGAAAGGTGGATATACACTGTACTAGTGCCGACATTGTGCATGCTCTGTTGCCTGTGTCTATGTGCCTGTGGTTCTGTCAGTGTGATCATGTGATGTATCTGACCCCAGGAATGTGTCAATAAAGTTTCCCCTTCTTGGGACAATGAATTCACGGTGTTCTTATTTCAATTTCCAGGAGTGTATGTGACCGGTTTTACAGAATGATTCCGTGTATGGATGGCTTGTGGTGGTAATGATTCATGTTCCCTGTTAAGGGCCGTCCGAATGCAGAGGTGTGTTGGAGTGTAGGAATGTATTTGAGTTAACTTTGCCCTCGTCTAGACGACCGAACAGTGAACTAATTCTTAGTATGTGTTGGGCGTCTTTCGTGATCAAGTGGAAATTTGAGGAGACTGTATATGGAGGTGTGTTTGCCCTGGACTGTTATTCCCTCCCATGTAAATTATTCTGTTGACTGCTTCTGCACTTTTCGTGCTTTTATTTAGTTGAGGGAAGATCGAGTGTGGTGTGTGCATCTAGCATGTAGAAGACACTTTTGTCTGTTCTCTAGACGTGGGAAAGACCTTAGTTGCCTTGTAAATTATACGGAAGATTTGCAATTTGTTACATCACCGACTTCGGTATTCGAGAGTGCAAATATGAGTTTCTTCTATTTGTTTCTATTACTGAGTGGTTTACAGCATGCTGCACCTCAATAAAATTTGGGGTTTATAGAGAAATAATTTCCAGTCTATATATTGGGAATTATGTTGCTCTAGCGATAGGTAGGGTGCTGGTTAGTTCATGATATCGAGAAGTACTGAGAAAATGGTATATTATTATGAAGAACCATGTGAAAATAAGTGTGTTCTTGTAATCACCGAGTCTGGAGATGGAGCAGGTTTGGAGCAGAAACAGTAACGCGTTTGTGCCGAGGGGAAAGGATCTCGAATTTTCAGCAGAGCTCTGATATCGACTTTGGTCCGCTGAGGGTGCTCTGATGTAAAAGGGATGATTTTGTATGGCGCTGAATGTCACGTCTGTAGAAAGAAAGAAAAGGACTGGGGAGCAACGTGACATATAGCCTGTGTGAGTGTAGGCATACCATAATTTTTTCGGGTGTTCTACAGATATAAAAGATAACTGCACTGTTTGTGTAACATGTGTATATATTATGTTGTAAAGTTACTGTGGCTTACATTGTGTAAAATATGTATATATATATTGCACCGTAAAGTTAGTATGACTGAGAGGATGACTGTGTCTCCTATCGTAAGAGTTTTTCAGTATTTGACGATAAGAATGGTAGTTTGTATGATATAATTGTCAGTGCAATATGGCGATCTGTGTAAAATAACCGCTGGAAGCCTCACCTGCAGAAGGAAAAAAGGCGGACATTTCTTCGATATCGGCAGTATCAGTAATTCGGCGGGTAAATTCGATAAGAAATAATCATAATGCACGATTCATTGACGTCCTTTGTGCTGGGATACAGGAGCCTCTACATAGGATTGAGAACGTTTGCGTATGTTGAAAGCAGGAAGGCTATCACGTGAGGTCAACGAGAAAGACTGCATTTGGCGTTACTTTCGTAAACAGGTTCTTTTAGGCTAAAAATTTTCATGCATTCAAGCGGAGACATCAAGTATGCGAGCGTTAACCATTTCTGGAACACTATACATTTCCCAAAGGGTCGACTTGTCTTATTTTTTACAAAACCATGTGACGTAAAAATAACAGTGAGATCATTTTAGATGGCGAGTCGGCATGCGGGCGTTTCGCGGCGGGGCGAGGTGTGAGCGATGCTGGGGGCAGGTAGGCATGGCTGAACACGTCACGCATGGACCGTTACAAAGCTTAAGGGGGAAGCAGCCTGTGCTGTTCTGTCATCAGCGGTAAAGACAAGTGCTGCCTTGAGGTGTTTCGAGTATGAAACAGACGTGATCGCGCCTCAGAGTTCTGTGACGTTGGTATAACTGTGACTGTATACTCGGAAATAGAGACAAGTTTCCCCTGCATCCGGCGGCGGGTCGCGGCTGTGACGGTACATGCGGTCCTGAACGGACGTCTGTGTGTGCTTCGATAGCTGACGGCCGCGTCACTTCGCGGGAGCTGTGGCATGCGTTGAATGCATGTCTTGCATTATTTTGGGAGCGGGCCTGGGGGCTGTGCTATGAGCTATTTGGACGGTTTAGGAGTTGATTTCGTGTCTGCACATTTGTGCACTGCATTTTGTAGGGGCAGTTTACAGGTCTGTACTGAAATTATTTCGTTAATTCAGGAGTTTTTTACGTGTCTGCAGACTGTGTATTGTGACCCCAAGCACATCAGGGCTAGTGTTTTGTGTCAGTGTGATAAATATACTCACTGCCCAAATAAATTGTTTCAAAATAAATAGAGAGCACTCCTTCCTTACTCTATACAGCAGCCCAGCGCAGGCTGAGTCATTTTCGCGCCATTTTCCCTATACAGACAACCATCTGGGATTTGGTCACAGTAGGGATGACAGTACTTTCTGGTGGCAGTAACGTGTACTAGGTCAGCTGGAGTCTAGATCTCATGGTGGAGACACTGCTTGCAAAATAAAGACTTGTGCCCAGAGTCGTTTTCCCGCCATTTCCCTCCAACCATCTTGGATTACGTCACAAATCAGACGACAGCGCCCTCTGATGGTGGTATTGAGTACTAGCTCCAGACCTTGTGGTGAACATCCTGTTTGACGCCATTTTGGATAACTGTACTTGCGTCGTCACCTGACTTCACGGTGGTGCTCTCTGGCGGCGATGAAATGTACTAGGTCTGTTGGGCTCTGGATCTCATGGTGAAGACATTGGCTGCCGCCATCTTGGATTGCGTCACAGATGAGAGCGCCCTCTGCTGGTGGCGATGTGTACTAAGGCAGCTGGGCTCTGGACCTCGTGGCAAGCCCATCTGCATGAAATTGGTTAAATAATAAAGACTTATCTCCAAGTCCTTTTTTCCCATGAATACTTGGGAGGAGGTTGCAGTTGAGCGACTGAGGTTAGTACAAGTGTCCTTTCTTTCGCGCCATTTTCTTACCTTAGCAGCGAAACTTCAAGTGACCTTTGTTCACCACCATAATTCAAACTTGGCCCCAGTTCATAGGAGGAGGTGGCAGTCGGATGACTTAGGTTAGTGGAGGTAGGCCAAGTGAGCTATCTTCCTGCGAGTTTCTTTCCTTAGTAGAGATAACTGGGGTGTGGTGCATTATCCTGTTGGAATTTGAACTTCCCGCCATTTTTTTCTGGGGGAGGGGGGGGGGGGGGTTTGGCGCTTTACTGCCAAAATTCAAACTTGCCATCAAAATCCGCCGTCTTGAATGACGTCATCGCCGCCATCTTAGATGACGTCGTCGCTGCCATCTTAGATAACGGTACTTTGAGGTCGTACACAGGTCGTCCCATTACTCTTGTTACTCAAGGCCGTTTCAGCAAGGCCAGTTCTCCTACCGATTTCCACGGTGTACCTACTGTCTTAAGTGACAACACCTTCTATCTAGCATAACTGACTCCATTGTTGTATAGTTTCATGTTCTATCTTGATATTTGTTTGTCTCTTCATTGGCTTTTTTAACGGTCATTATCTTGATTTTTCAAGTGTTCATGTTTAGTTATGGTACCTTTAGTGCTAATGCTACACATCACGTCACTTAAGTTAGATCCACATGAAATGTATTCGCAGTTGCGTATATGGACTACCATCAGTTGTATAATGGAATAACGACTATGAAAATTTGTGCTGGACCGGCACTTAAGTTAGATCCACATGAAATGTATTCGCAGTTGCGTATATGGACTACCATCAGTTGTATAATGGAATAACGTCTATGAAAATTTGTGCTAGACCGGCACTTGAACCCGGTTTTCCCTATTATCCCGAGCGGTCGCCTAAAGATTTCGCTATAGGAGCACGACTCACTGCCAGACACAAACTTCCATATGTCGTCAACCATGTGTCTACAACCTGTACTCGTACATCTATTATGTATTTTCCCGTACAGGGGAGACATTTTACATGAAAGTGACTTGTCCGGTAACTGCGGGTAAATACGATACTGCAGTGCCTGTATTATTCAGAATTACGATATAAAGTTCTTTCGGACATGAATGCATGTGTGAAGGAATTTTGCATCGGAATTCGGAATAATATAATCACTGCAATATCGTAAATACCGTATTTCTTAATTCCTTCTCCGAACAACGTCATCTGCAAATCTTATAAATGGATTTTCTGTCCGTTAATTTTACTGCCTTTCGTCTTGTGCTTGAATTTGGTTATGACCTCCACAACGAACATGTTGAATGAGTACGGGGATAGTGTGCAGCCTCGTCTCACTCCCCTTTTAATGGAAGCAGTTTAAGTGAATGGAAATGGTTTTTTTAGTTGTTGTACAGCAGTAGAATGAGTCTTTTGTCCCTCCTGTGTTTGTTATGGTCTTAAGTAGCATTTCCAGTTCGTATTACCGAAGGTTTTCTGTACCTTCTGTTTCTCTGTACCAAAGAATACAATGTGTGTTAACACTTAGTCTTCTTTCGAGACTAGTTTGCGTCGGGCGAGAAAGTTGAGGAACGGCAATGCATCGTCCTTTTCTACCTCTATGTTGAACTGGATTTTAGTGTTAATACCATTGAGGTGTTCCAAGAACTCTTCATGTCTCACGTCCGTGGAGCCAAATGACAAACTTGTCGTCAACGTACCGAAAGGAACAGTTAGGCATTAATGGCGCGGTGTCTAAGGAAATGTCCTCAAAATTCTCCATGAAGACGTTTACATCAACTGGAGCTAACGAGCTACCCATTGCAACGCCGTCCGTCTGATGGTAATACTGGCCGTTGTTCAGAAAATCATAAGACGTAAGAGTGTGCCTAAATACAGGGTAGGGCAAATAAAACTGGCCAGGGCGAGTGGATACCATTGGACGTCAGTTTTTGGCAGCATTAACGGAGGAGGAAAATACTTGCAGTTACTTCCAAAACGATGGAGCAACTGCCCATAGTGCCGACCGAATCGTGGAGCACATTTACACAGTCTTTACTCTTGACAGAGTCGTTGGCAGATGTCAGTCTGGTCTTGGCCCTAGCTGGCCACTCACGTCACCTGATCTATCAGTGTACGATTACTTTGTGTTGGGAGCTCTCAAGTCTAAAGAGTATCGCAACAACGGCCACAGCCTTAAAGAATTGAAACAGAACGTTTCGGACGAGATTGCAGCAATTTCAGCGTCCCGGTTTCGATCTGCCTTCAGTAACTTTCTCACCAGGGCCCAATACTGCCAAACAGACGAATGATTTTCACTTTCAACTTCTTCCTAAAGTCAGGTTAGTACTGTCTTTCCTTTCCTATGCCGTGTTCCTTTGTACCGAGGAACTGTTCTCCGGGCCACTTTTATTTGCCCCACCCTGTAGCTCGACCACTTCACTTACAAAGCACTGGGATATTAGGTCAAACCAGTCTTTAACAGGCACATTCGTAAACAGCGACACCACATCAGTACTAACCATAATGTCACCCTCACTAAGTCGAAGACGGTTAATTCGTTTGCAGAAATCGGCTGAATCTTTAGTATGATGCTCGAATGTCCCATATATGTAGCGAGGAGATTGGCCAAATATTGCACCAGCTTGTATGTTATACATGAAATGTATTTGCAGTTGTGAGTATCGATAAACATCAGCTATTTAATGGAATGATCACTAAGACAATTTGTGCCGGACCGTGATCTGAATCTGGACTTGCCGCTTATCGCTAACAGTCGCCTTACCATTAGGCAATACGAGCACGACTCACAGCCAGACACCAGTTTCCATATCTCGTCAGTCAGCCATGTGTGTACAACCTGTACCTGTACATTTATTATGTGTAGTCCTGTACAGGGGAGACAGTTTACTTGAAAGTCACCTGCCCGATGTCGTCCGATAAATACGATGTGGCAATTGCGAGTCCTTCGGACGCCGAGTCAACATACTCCCGTATATGGCGATGCCGCGGGCTCAGGCGACGTCACAGCCGGCAGCTGGTGTATACAGGGTGTTACAAAAAGGTACGGCGAAACTTTCAGGAAACATTCCTCGCACACAAAGAAAGAAAATATGTTATGTGGACAAGTGTCCGGAAACTTTCCATGTTAGAGCTCATTTTATTACTTGTCTTCAAATCACATTAATCATCTAATGGAAACACACAGCAACAGAACGTACCAGCGCGACTTCAAACACTTTGTTACAGGAAATGTTCAAAATGTCCTCCATTAGCGAGGATACATGGATCCACCCTCCGTCGCATGGAATCCCTGAAGCTCTGATGCAGCCCTGGAGAATGGCGTATTGTATCACAGCCGTCCACAATACGAGCACGAAGAGTCTCTACATTTGGTACCGGGGTTGCGTAGACAAGAGCTTTCAAATGCCCCCATAAATGAAAGTCAAGAGGGTTGAGGTCAGGAGAGCGTGGAGACCATGTAATTGGTCCGCCTCTACCAATCCACAGGTCACCGAATCTGTTGTTGAGAAGCGTACGAACACTTCGACTGAAATGTGGAGGAGCTCCATCGTGCATGAGCCACATGTTGCGTCGTACTTGTACAGGCACATGTTCTAGCAGCACAGGTAGAGTATCCCGTATGAAATCATGATAACGTGCTCCATTGAGCGTAGGTGGAAGAACATGGGGCCCAATCAAGACATCAGCAACAATGCCTGCCCAAACGTTCACAAAAAGTCTGTGTTGATAACGTGATTGCACAACTGCATGCGGATTCTCGTCAGCCCACACATGTTGATTGTAAAAATTTACAATTTGATAACGTTGGAATGAAGCCTCATCCGTAAAGAGAACATTTGCACTTAAACGAGGATTGACACATTGTTGGATGAACCATTCGTAGAAGTGTACCCGTGGAGGCCAATCAGCTACTGATAGTGCCTGCACACGCTGTACATGGTACGAAAACAACTGGTTCTCCCGTAGCACTCTCCATATAGTGACGTGGTCAACGTTACCTTGTACAGCAGCAACTTCTCTGACGCTGACATTAGGGTTATCGTCAACTGCACGAAGACTTGCCTCGTCCATTGCAGGTGTCCTCGTCGTTCTAGGTCTTCCCCAGTCGCGAGTCATAGGCTGGAATGTTCCGTGCTCCCTGAGACGCCGATCAACTGGTTCGAACGTCTTCCTGTCGGGACACCTTCGTTCTGGAAATCTGTCTCGATACAAACGTACCGCGCCACGGCTATTGCCCCGTGCTAATCCATACATCAAATGGGCATCTGCCAACTCCGCATTTGTAAACATTGCACTGACTGCAAAACCACGTTCGTGATGAACACTAACCCGTTGATGCTACGTACTGATGTGCTTGATGCTAGTACTGTAGAGCAATGAGTCGCATGTCAACACAAGCACCGAAGTCAACATTACCTTTCTTCAATTGGGCCAACTGGCGGTGAATCGAGGAAGTACAGTACATACTGACGAAACTAAAATGAGCTCTAACATGGAAATTAAGCGCTTCCGGACACATGTCCACATAACATCTTTTCTTTATTTGTGTGTGAGGAATGTTTCCTGAAAGTTTGGCCGTACCTTTTTGTGACACCCTGTATAAGGGTCGTACCAGCATCCCACAGGCAGTCATACCACTTGACAATGACCAACAAGTGCTTGGCGGAAAGATCGTGTGATTTTAATTACTTGACGCGGCTGGAAACCCGAGAAATTTTAATTCAATTTTCTTTTTTATCCTGTTATTAATTACATTGAGCAATGTTTTTGATGAATGCGACAACAATATTAGTTTTCTATAGTCAGAACACTCTCTGACGTTTCCTTTCTTCGGTAGGTGACTCCTATTTTCAGCCGTTCGGGCTACCCTTGGGTCTAAGGCGTCTTGTAACGGTTCGCGCGTCTTGCCCCCGTTGGAGGTTCGAGTCCTCCCTCGGGCATAGTTGTGTGTGTTGTCCTTAGCGTAAGTTAGTTTAAGTTAGATTAAGTAGTGCGCAGGCCTAGTGGCCGATGACCTCAGCGGTTTGGTCCCATAGTCCTTACGACAAATTTCCCAAATTTTTCCCTTTTTCAGCAAAAGTCTTCCGGAATTTATCCATTGTAATAGCTTCGTACAATGATGTTGTAAAGTTTTTGTTTCACTTTTTCTCCTATTCTCTTCAGAAGTGCTGTTGGGATGTCGTCTGTTCCTGTTGCGTTCTTGTTCTTGAACTGCTGAAGTGCTGGATAAAATTCTTCTGGTATGATTATCGTTCTATTATTATCGTCTTCCACCATATGTTCAGGTTAGAGATAGTTGTAATTTCCAACACCTCCGCATCATAGTACAAGTCTTCAAGATAGACCTTCCAGCGGTATGTCATATCTTCCCTGTCATTAAGTAATTGTCCATTCGTATCTTCTATCGTAGTACTTCCTTGTTTAAGTATGTACTGCAGTGGCTTTATCGCGCTATTTGCTTTATCTGTTCTTCCTCCTCTACATCATGCTCTGTACTTCGCCCAACTTCCTTCGTCCTTTCTTCTTTGTCCCGTTTACATTCTGTCACAATGACATTCAGTATTGTTCTGTATTGCATTTGGCTTTCTTTTGTATGTACCGTCTTACAGTGGTTTCTGTGATATAATAAATCTAGTATATCTTCAGTAATCCAAGGTTTTCTTTTACCCCCTGTCAGCTTGAAATTATATGTACATCAACTACTGGCAAAAATCGTACATCCACCTACATATTTTAAAGCACTAACCAATGTATTACCCCAACATTTAGGCAGTTATTACATGTAACAGATATAATCTTAAGACCCCTGCTTTTTAAAGTTTTCTCTCATACAATCACTCCTTCCAGCCTCCCCCTCCCTCTCACTTTCTCTTCCTCTTCCTCTCTCTCTGCCAACAACCTAACTGTGAATCCCAACCAAAATTGTTATTTGTGTATAATTTTTCCACTGTAGTCAACAAAATTATTGTATTTAAAGTTTGTAACAGGCCACCTGATTGAATAAACGAGTATGGATTTTAAGCTGTATCAACTTGTCAAAATAGGATGTATATGCCACCAGAAATATTTATTCCAACGCATGCATTCGACACCTCAAAACAAACAACTCCAAAAGCCTTTAAAAATTTATTCTGTAATAATGTCGTTACGATGTATATTCTTGTACTTTGTGATAATGTCTTCTGTTCTACGATATATGTTCTTTGTACTTTGCGATAATGCTTTCTCTTCTGCTATACGACCCTTGCTCCTAATAGTTTCCAGACGACATATTTGTTTACAAAATATGACAGTATACATGTGATGTGTTATGATAGTGAAAGGAACCTGTGAACACTGTAGGTACTCTACTTTACTTATTTTATTTTTACCGTTAGATATACGATTAATTCTTTTCGAAAGAAACCCAAAACCATGTTCTGAAATAGTGTTTTGTTTCTCCACTAGACAGTGCCACAAGTTCCTCCAAAAAATCGTAACACAACACACACACAAGTTTCATACTAACCACCGGATGATGGAGGCTTAAACCTTTGAAACGCGTCGTGGAGATAAATAAACAGTGACTGGTAACAGTAAACTTGTTGTTTCATTTAATTTCAATAACAGTCACGGTAAAGCCTAGCCTAAAATGTTCACATTTAAAGTCTGTTGCTTCTCATCCGCTGATCATGACCAATCCATCTCAGTTGGTGACCAGTCACGGTGGCTTGTATTGTATACATCTTGGCCTCCTCGAGAACCATAGTGTCTGATTCGAAGTCATTTCATTTGGTGTTAATGATGTACCTAAGCATCTGTTGGTTGAAGTGTTCTAGTTTCTTAAGATCACGACGATATAGTGTCCAGGTTTCGCAGCCATAGAGCAGGGTAGAAAGAACAACTGCTCGATACACCATCAGTTTTGTCGATAATGTCTTTATTCAGGAAGACCCGATGTAGGAGACGTCCAAAAGCAACATGTGCGGCATGCAGTCTGTTCTTCACGTCCTTTTCCGATGAGCAGTTAGTTGATAATATACTCCCTAGATAGAGGAAGTGCTCTGTTTGTTCCAAAGGTTTGCTGGAAATAGAGATACTGAAATCCGGAAAGGCCGTTCCGGATGCTGATGGTCAGGCAAAACCGTTTATATGCGGTACCGAAATAATTTACAGACAGTTGCGGCTCTGTGGGTTTGTGAGCTGGAGAAACATTGTCGTCAGCGTACTGCAGTTGAGTTGTTTGAGTGAGACCTGTGAACCTTTTAGAGTGCAGTCTGGACTGATTAAATAGCCCTGGGTCAAATCTGTATTTACGTTCCACTCCGCAGTTGTTTACATACGATGTATCGTAAAGCATAGCTCAGACATGTCATCATGGAAGGCTTGGGTCATTTGACCAAAGTGTTCAGGGCAGCCGAAACGTTTTAAGACCTTCCACAATTCTTCTCTGGGCATTGTATCAAAGGCATTTTCTAGATCACAAACCACAAGTAGTAAAGATTTATGTTATGCCCTGTACCTCTTCTGCAGCTGTCATGTTAGTTGATCCTCTGGAGAGGAGAAATCCGTACTGAGATCCAGGAAGTACTGTCTAAGAAAGAGTTTGGAGGTGATTCAACGAAATTAAGAAAATGTTGTACCAGTTACGGAGATCAGTGATATGTCAGGGCAATTGTCACTTATGATTCCGTCGACTATTTTGAAAATGGTGGCAATTGTGGAGTTTTCATGTCAGCTGCTACTTTACGGGTTTCTCACATTAGAAGAAACAGGGAGAATTGTCTGATTTTTAGAGGAAAGCCACCATTTTGAATGGTATCCAGGGGGTGCTGTCAGGTCTAGATGTATTTCTCGGTTTCATTCCGTCTAGAGCCTTGTTGAGTTCATGAGATATCGGTGGGACTGCTATACAAGGTTGCACTGGATGTTGTGGGACATGTCCGAGAAAGTCGGCAGCAGCAGTAGAACTACGGTTTAAAAGTGCTTTGTAAAGCTCTTTCTAGCGGTTTAAGATGTCCTGTGATTGTCAGTGAGGATGGTCATGCTGTTGGCGACTTTCATGATTCCTGATGAGGAACGAACAAGCCCATATATTTTTTTTGTTATTCCAGCATAAAAACTCGGCAAGTCCCCGGCATCTGACAGGCTTTGAAGTTTCTTGGCTTTTTGTTGCCACCAGTGGTTCTTGATTGTTCTTATTTCACTTTGACGTTTCTGCTTGATCTCTTGAAAGTGTGTTTTATTTTCCAGGTAGGATGGATCTTGAGCAATAAATGGGAATATATCCCGCTCTTTACTTTTGAGGCTCTTAATCACTTCGTTGTTGTCATAAAATCAATCATCAAAACCTTGATTACCTCTGCAGACTCCTTGATGTTTTTTTAAAGTGGACCATTTGTGTTCAACATCTGTTGTGTTAACTGGGGTATTGCTAAGTCGTTCCAAAAGTGTGTCTTGCAAGGGAGAACGAACCGTTTCATTGTGGAGGATGTTGATGTTGAATTTCCTCCTGGAAGGATTTAAGAAGAAGCATCGTTGTTTACGATTGACAGGGATACTCAGATGGCTAACCAGCAGTTTATGTTCGGCCCAGCAACCATCGATGTTTCGAGTTGTTTTTTGTGGTCAGGACGACTTTCTTGTCATGCTGACATAGTCACTGAGATGCCAGTGCTTGATGCGTGGATGAAACCATGTTGTCTTATAACGGCTAGGTAAGCGGAAAGCATATTGGTGATACAAAACTCATGCTCACCTCAGAGACCTAGAAGTAGCAGCCCATTTGCAGTGCAGTTTCCTACACTTTGATTACCCATTGTTACCCCAAAAACTCTAGAATTGAAGTCGCCTCGTAACAAGAGTTTATTTGCGGTTGGTATCTTGACGAGAACATTGCTCAGCTGATGGGAGAACTGATTCTTTGTATCCTTCTCTCCGCCTAATGTGGGAGCGTAGGCAGAGACGAGGGTGACGAAGCTGTCTCCAGAAATGAGAATTCGAAGACTCACAACTATTTCATTGACTCGAATAGGGCTTAATCGACGTTATTTCGCTATTTCTGTTTTTACTGCAAATCCTACACCACGGGTACGTGGTTCTCTTGCATCCTTTCCTTTCCAAAATATGGTGTACCCTGAGCTAGCCTGACTAAGGTGTCTTCGCCTGATGGTCTGGTTTCATTTGAGGCAGCAACATCTACATCTAATCTAGCTAGCTCGTGGATGAGAAGAGCTGTTCTTCTTTCTGGTCTGTTTCCATTTAAATCCAGAAGAGTCCTGACATTCCATGTTCCAGTAGTCTTTATCATATTGTTCTTTCTTGGTTTTCGTCTGCAAATTAGGAGTAACCTTCTGGGTGCGGATTCCAAGCCAGGTACAAGTGAAACTACTTATACTTAATCAGCCTTTTCTAGGGCCTTGCCCATTCAGGGAGGGCAGCGGTTATCCTAAATAGGCCTGCCCAGTCGCAGACGAATGACCGGATCCCTGAGTAGTCACATGAGTTCTCAGGAATGCGGGTCCAGACTAGTAGCTTTCAGTCTTACTCACGCCTGCCACCACCGTCTTTATCCCATCGCCACTAGCCTTCAAGGAAGATGGGAGAAGAAACTGCCAATCGCGTGTCTTTGTTTAAGGTACATCTCAACTTACGAGGAACTAACCCGCTCACTGTGATTCTGCAACAATTCATCGCGGCACGTGCGTATGAGACATGTGATTTCAGACACCAGAACTGCAGCGAAGTACCGCGAGCTCTGGGACAGTGGAGCCGCGCGTTTGCAGCCAGTTCTTGTGGCATCACCTCTTCCACCTACGCGACCGTTGGGGAACTCAGGTGTGATATGTTCCTCTTTCATCCGCTTCGCTGTTGGGTCCTAGGATGTTAGGGGAAGGCGCTATGGAAAGGGATGAAGAAAGGGATGGGGCGTTGTGGGATACACTTTGTCTGGTTCATCTGCTGAGACCTGTCTGGCTTGGGAGACCCGGCCAGTAGCTACGCTACCGCCAGCATAGCCCTCAGTTTGACATTAACACGCAAACCTCTGTGCCCACATGGGCAGTGCTACGGTAATTCGTTTTCCAATGGAAAAGGAACGCATATTGTGCTGATGACAATCCCGCATCTTATCCAAAGTAAAAGAGGTTCACCACTTACTTCGTTACAGGTACGCGATAAACCGTAATTCCTCATCTGTTTCCTGAGTGTAAATTTTTATACCCACAATTAATAAAAAGCATTTTGCAACGAAGGAGAGTTGCTCTAATTCCAAATGGGATAACAACATTCCAATATCAAAGTAAAAAACTATTGCAGGAAGTGAGTGATGAGTGGGTTCAAATGGTTCAAATGGCTCTGAGCACTATGGGACTTAACTTCTGAGGTCATCAGCCCCCTAGAACTTAGAACTACTTAAACCTAACTAGCTTAAGGACATCACACACATCCATGCCCAAGGCAGGATTCGAACCTACGACCGTACGGTCGCGCGGTTCCATACTGTAGCGCCTAGAACCGCTCGGCCACACAGGCCGGTTGATGAGTGGGATTAGGAAAAAGCATGCAGCATGATTATGTTTGATATGAAAACAGACGGCCACGTAATAATCTTCCATTCTGCCTCCCTACATGTTCTGAAATTATTAACTGAAATGAAATATAAGAAAAGCGTTACTACTGGCAAATGCATTTGGAAGATCGTAGTACTTTAACTGCAAAATTGTGATAGAAACTCTAAATTAGAGCACCAAACAATGTTCGAGAAATGAACGTGACACCGTTGAGTAAATTTCACTTAAGAAGAACAGAACAGTTCGTTTATTAGTAATATCCTGTTTCCGAACTTCATCGATGTAAAAGGAAGTAGCATGTTTAGTAGGTTCAGTGCCACTTTATTATATCAAAACACGAGATACGGTATAATTTCCGCCAGAAAATGCACATAACTGATGTAGGTGAGGTATTTAAGCTTATTTAGAACGGTAAGACTATACGGAAGAAGCTAAATTAAAGACTGGGAGCAAATTTGTAAAACCATAGTCTCTAAAGGATGAAGATCATCCACCGTATTTTCCGTAATGCAAGTTAGTCTATGGCAAAAATTTACAGGATGTATATTTGTGTGGCGAAAACATTATTACTACTGCCCACTGTGAAGTTTAAAGGGTCCTGGTGGTGTTGCGTGCACATGACGCAGTGAGGAAAACATGCAAACGGAAGAGACGAATGGGCAGTCATTATAGCAAAGATGCGGGCCGCAAATGCGGAAACCCATTGCTATAAGCGGTTTTGACAAAGGGCAAATAGTTGTGGCGCCGCTGGTGGAAACGAGAACCTCTGAAACGACGAATCTGGTCGGCTGTTTGCGTACTGCTGTCGTGAGCACGTAGGGAAAGTAGTTGAAGGATGGTGGAACAGCACGTGGACCGTATGGTACTGGACGTCCACGTCTCAGTACAAAACGTAGAGGGCGGAGGATCCCCCACTGTGCAATCCACGATCTGTGGCGGATATGACGTCTTAGTACAATGCTGGTGCAGGCACAAGTGTTTCGGAGCACACCGTTCAACGGCCATTGTTGAACACAGAGCTCCACATCACACATCTCCTACGTCAGTTACGACTGCAGTGGGCACAGCATCACTGGGTTTTCACAGTGGATCAGTAGATATGTTTCGTCTGTCGAATGAGTTGCATTTCTTGTTACACCATATCGATCTCTGGGTTCTTACACGCCGTCAAAAAGGTGAATGGCTACTTGAAATTTGCATTGTGCCACAGATGCAGGCCGGTGAGAGCAGAATTATGCCATGGGGTACATTGAGCTGGGATTCTGTGAGACATATGGTAGTACTCGAAGAAACCATGACAGCAATGAGCTACTTGAACATTACTGCGGACCATCTGCATCTCTTCATTCTTTTAAGTCTCCCCCTACGCCGATGACATCTTCCAGCAGGATAACTCTCCATGATACACGGTCTAAATCGTGCTGCAGTGTGGTTTGACGAACATGATAGTGACCTCACATTAATGTCTTGGCTAGCAAATGTACCTCACCTTTACCTGCTGGAACACATATCGGGCGCCAGCTGCGTGCCCACAAACCGTGGTTCCGTAATTTGCGAGAATTTAGAGATCTGTGAGTACCCATCTGATGCCACGTGCTTCTGGAAACCTAGCAAGGACTTGTAGAATACATCGCTGCTGCACTCTTGTATGTGTTTGAAAAATGCACCAAAACTCTATTAAACAGATAGTCATAATGTTTTGGTTCATCGGTGTAAATTGCAACTATTAGGGTATAACTCAGCCTAACAACTCATATTAACCAGTTGTTTTTGTTGTTGTGGTCTGTAGTCCAGAGTCTGGTTTGATGCAGCTCTCCATATTACTCTATCCTGTGCAAGCTTCTTCATCTCAAAGTACCTACTGAAAGCTATATCCTTCTGAATCTGCTTAGTGTATTCATCCCTTGGTCTCCCTCTACGATATTTACCCTCCACGCTGCCCTCCAGTACTAAATTGCTGATCCCTTGATGCCTCAGAACACGTCCTACCAACCGATTCATTCCTCTAGTCAAGTTGTGCCACAAATTCATCTTCTCCCCAATTCTATTCAGTACCTTCTCCTTAGCTAGGTGAACTACCCCCCTAATCTTCAGCATTCTTCTGTAGCACCACATTTCGAAAGCTTCTATTCTCTTCTTGTCTTAACTACTTATTGTCCACGTTTCACTTCCATACTTCCATACGAATACTTTCAGGAGAGACTTCCTGACACATATATACACGATGTTAACAAATTTCTCTTCTTCAGAAACGCTTTCCTTGACATTGCTAGTCTACATTGTATATACTCTCTACTTCGACCATCATTAGTTATTTTGCTCCCCAAATAGCAAATCTCGTGACTTATTAGCAGTTTTTCCATTCCTCTGCAAAGAATTCGTGTTAGTATTTAGCAGCCGTGACTTATCAATTTTCACGCCTGTCAACATCTGCTTTCTTTGGGATTGGAATTATTATATTCTTCTTGAAGTCTGAGGGTATTTCGCCTGTCTCATACATTTTGATCATCAGATGGTTCAAATGGTTCAAATGGCTCTGAGCACTATGGGACTTAGCTTCTAAGGTCATCAGTCTCCTAGAACTTAGAACTACATAAACCTAACTAACCTAAGGACATCACACACATCCATGCCCGAGGCAGGATTCGAACCTGCGACCGTAGCGGCCGCGCGGTTCCAGACTGTAGCGCCTTTAACCGATTGGCCACCGCGGCCGGCGATCATCAGATGGTAGAGTTTCGTCAAGGCTGGCACTCCCAAGGCTATCAGTAGTTCTAATGGGATACTGTCTACTCTTTTTTTCGACTTAGGACTTTCAGTGCTCCGCCAAACTCTTCACACAGTATCATATCTCCCATTTCATCTTCGTCTACGTCCTCTTCCATCTCCATAATATTGCCCTCAAGTACATCGCCCTTGTATAGACCCTCTACATATTCCTTCCACCTGTCTGCTTTCCGTTCTTTGCTTAGGACTGGTTTTCCGTCTGCGCTCTTGATATTCATACAAGTGGTTCTCTTTTCTCCAAAAGTCTCTTTAATTTTCCTGTAGGCAGTATCTATCTTACCCCCTAATGATATATGCCTCTACATTCTTACATTTATCCTCTAGACATTCCCGCTTAGACATTCTGCACTTCCTCTCGATCTCATTTATGAGACGTTTGTATTTCTTTTTGGCTGCTTCATTTTCTGCATTTTTATATTTTCTCCCTTCATCAATTAAATTCGATATCTCTTCTGTTACCCAAGGATTTCTAGTAGCTCTCGTCTTTTTACCTACTTAATCCTCTGCTGCCTTCACTACTCCATCTCTCAAAGAAGCCCATTCTTCTTCTACTGTATTTCTTTCCCCCGTCCTGTCAATCGTTCCCTAATGCTCTCTCTGAAACTCTCTATAACCTCTGGTTCTTTCAGCTTATCCAGGTCCCATCGCCTTAAATTGCCGCCTGTTTGCAGTTTCTTCAGTTTTAATCTACATTTCATAAACAATAGATCGTGGTCAGAGTCCACATCTGTCCCTGAAAATGTCTTACAATTTAAAACCTGGTTCCCAAATCTCTGTCTTTCCATTATATAATCTATCTGAACCCTTCCAGTGTCTCCAGGCCTCTTCCATGTATACAACCGTCTTTCACGATTAGTAAACGAAGTGTTAGATGTCATGCTCTGTGCAAAATTCTACCAGGCGGCTTCCTCTTTCATTCCTTACCCCCATTTCATATTCACCTGCTACTTTTCCTTCTCTTCCTTTTCCTACTATCGAATTCCAGTCCCTCATGAGTATTAGATTTTCGTCTCTCTTCACAACCAGAATAATTTCTTTTATCTCATCATATATTCTTCAATCACTTCGTCATCTGCGGACCTAGTTGGCATATATACTTGTACTACTGTGGTAGGCGTGGGCTTCGTGTCTATCTAGGCTACAATAATGCGTTCACTATGCTTTTCGTAGCAGCTTACCCTCGCTCCTACTTTTAGTCATTATTAAACCTACTCCTGGATTACCCCCACTTGATTTTGTATTTATAGCCCTGTACTCATCTGACCGGGAGTTTTGTTCCTCCTGCCACCGAACTTCACTAATTCCCACTATATCTAACTTCAATCTATCAATTTTCTAACTTACCTGCCCGATTAAGGGATATGATATTCCCCGCTCCGATCCACAGACCGCCAGTTTTGTTTCACCTGACAGCGACGTCCTCCTGATTAGTCCCTGCCCGGAGATCCGAATGGGGAAGTATTTTACCTCCGGAATATTTTACCCAAGAGGACGCCATCATCATTTAACCATACAGTAAAGCTGCATGCCCACGGGAAAAATTACGGGTGTAGTTTCCCCTTGCTTTCAGCTGTTCACATTACCAGTACAGCAATGCCGTTTTTGTTAATATTACAAGACCAGATCAGTCAACCATCCAGACTGTTGCCCCTGCAGCTACTGAACAGGCTGTTGCACCTCTTCAGGAACCACACGTTTGTCTGGCCTCTCAACAGATATCCCTCAGTTGTGGTTACACCTACGGTACAGTTTCTGTATCGCTGAGGCACCCAAGCTCCCGCACCAACGGCAAGCCCCATGGTTCATGGAGAGAGGGGGGATTAACAAGTAAGGAGCATACATTTATAACGAATAATTCTCAGAACTGTGTCGTTGTCTTACAAATTGAACCACCGACTTCCAGAAAAAAGAAGCACATTGAAAAAGGCTGCTATTTAACAACAAAAGTACAGAATGAATGCGATTCAGCTGACTTGTACTGAATCTTGAAACGATTCACCATTTTATCATCTTTGAGATGGCACAGGAGTATTTGCCTGAGTTATGACAATACAATTCACGCATTTCTCCTCGAGCGGGCCTCATGTTTTCATAAGGCAGATAAGATTCAAATGTGCGAGCTAAAGAAGATAGAAATCTGATACAAGACGATGAAGCACCAGCAGCTGTGAAAATGGGAGGCGCAGACACTCATCCACGGAGAGTTAAATTAACTTAAGATTGCAAAATCATATGTGAAAAGAATTTACTCACATGGACAGTAGAAGAAGAGGATAATGTCAGAATTACAACAATAGAAACTTCATGTTAACTGAATTTTCGTCCGTTCTTGGTAGAACAGTATTATAATAAATGAAAAGCACTAGTTAGATACTTCATATGCAAATCAGGCATAACTGTACATAGTTAAGCTACTTGAGCCAAAGACAGGTATTTTGAGAGGATCTATCGTGTGATCCAAAGCGACAATGGACGCTTTCCATCCAGCTGCCACATCTCTGTTTCAGAGATACCACATTCTTTGAAAGTAGTCTGATAAAAACAAATACATATTAAAAGAAAAAAGTTCAAACATTTTAATATTCAGCTTAATGATTAAAAATGTTTTAATGATGTTGCAAAGGTATATCTGTCTGCGAATAGAAATTGATATTACAGAGGTGACTGCAATCAGACGTGAGCATGGGCTTTCGGACGAAACAAAACCTTCAAAATACTAACGCAGTCACTCATGTTATTGAATAATGGTGCAACCATATCTACTATGGGAAATAGATATCAAATACTATGAAATTCCGCACTAGATTGGAAGCCTGCAGCAAAACACGATTAATAAAATGCGAGCATGAGGTACAATGACAGGGAAAGAAAAAATGGTATTATGACAGAGACAGAAAAGAGGTTTTTCATTTAAGTCAATTTACTGTCGTAGAACATATTCCAGCTAACTGTGATAAATGGTACACGTAGATAACATGACGCACTTTTTTTCTGCGGTAGCAACCGAAAGTTCCAAATGACTGCTTTAAGCATTATCTGAGACATCAGCGAAAGAGTAGCCAATGAAAAGGAACATCAGCGAAAAGAGTTTCCAATGAAGAGAGAAACTTCAAGCTAAGAGATAACAATGTACCAGGTGATCAAAAAGTGAGTATAAATTTGAAAACTTAATAAACCACGGAATAATGTAGATAGAGAGGTAAAAATTGACACACATGCTTGGAATAACATGGGGTTTTATTAGAACGACCCCATATTGCTAGACGCGTGAAAGATCTCTTGCGCGCGTCGCTTGGTGATGTTTGTAATGTCCTTAGGTTAGTTAGGTTTAAGTAGTTCTGAGTTCTGGGGGACTGATGACCTTAGAAGTTAAGTCCTATAGTGCTCAGAGCCATTTGAACCATTTGAACTTGGTGATGATCGTGTGCTCAGCCGCCACTTTCGTCATACTTGCCCTCCCAGGCCCCAGACCTCAGTCCGTGCGATTATTGGCTTTAGGCTTACCTCAAGTAGCAAGTGTATCGTGATCGACCGACATCTCTAGGGATGCTGAAAGACATCATCCAACGCCAATGCCTCACCATAACTCACGTCATGCTTTACAGTGCTGTTCACAACATTATTCCTCGACTACTGCTATTGTTGAGGAGTGATGGTGGACATATTGAGCATTTCCTGTAAAGAACATCATCTTTGCTTTGTCTTACTTTTTTATGCTAATTATTGCCATTCTGATCAGATGAAGGGCCAACTGTCGGACATTCTTTGAATTTTTGTATTTTTTTGGTTCTAATAAAACCCCATGTCATTCCAAGCATGTGTGTCATTTCGTACCTCTATCTACATTTTTCCGCGATTTATTCAGTTTTCAAATTTATACTGACTTTTTGATCACCCGGTACATGGCTTCATCTAGAAAGATATCAAAGTGCACAGTATACCATACGTCCGAAAGGCTGCATACAAGCAATAATGACACGAATTTCATTTACTGACGAAGTGAAAAAAGATATGACGATGTACACGCATTATTATTCAATTAATTTTTCGCGTGACTGACGGTGCAAAGCTTCTATCATCAATAGATATGTAACTGATGATACTTTTCAGTGGAAAAATAACCATAATTTCACTAACGAAAATCGGAAGTAACCACAGAGCATCAAAGCGTTAAAGAAAACGATGGCAATATTTGTTTGCCAAGCTTAGAATACGACAGAAATGACATATGTTTTAGCAAAGCAAAATCATCTTGGATCCTACGCTTACCAACTTGAGTCATTATTTTAAACCATCGGGAGGTATTAATATAGAATCTATAATTTTTAGAGGATCTGCAAAACAATGGAAACGTATGAAGAAGATGGACAACTGAGAAGACAATGATAATTTTTTTACTTCTTGCAGCCTCTATTCATCTCGAAATTGATCAAAAATATTCGAAAACAACTTCTAATAATCTCCACGTTTCACAGGCCATACTAGAGCAAATTTACTTCTTGTTGCTATTTCTCGTTACAGTTCCTACATTTTTCGCAAAACATCCGCGAATAACTTTTGCCAGAGTGTCTTCCGTATTTAAGAAATAAAGATTTCATCTATCTTCTCTATCTTGAGACCACGAAAATCGTGGAAGCGGGTCGTAGGCGGCCTCTAGCATGACTAAGGTCTTCAGAAACAAGTTCCAATACCGAAGGTACATCGTAATGCCATGAAGTGAAAGAGCTTCTTGCGATGTTGTTTCATCTTCTAGAAAGAAAAAAATGTTCGAGTTTCTTGCTACGATAGGTATACAATTTCTTAAGAAACAGTTAGTGATCAGTATCCCTCAACGTAAGAAGGAAGCAATGGGTTCGATACATGTAAGATACCGTACGCCACATTATCTGTAGTCTGTCAGCTAACCGAGGGAGCTTGTGCATCGATGAAGATACCTGCCTGCGCGCTTGTAAGCAGCTGATGAATGAACTACACACCCACCAGAAGCGGTATGAAGCTTTGTTGCTCTTCTTGTTGTCCTGCCATTCCCCGTGTCGCAACGGCGCATCACTGGTGGAGCTGCTTCATGGACGGCGCCACCGCACCTTGCTCCAGTTGCTGCGCCCACCGCAGTGGTCGGTGCCTACTCCTCTCCCTCATGCTACGAATCAAACTAATAGCCTAGTTTTTTTTCAGGTCAAGTAGCGATCGGAAGTGCTGGGAACGCGGCTTCGTTGTAAGGTTGCTTGGTAATTGCATATTTTTGATACAGGGTCCAGGCAGACTGCAGCGACGGCACCTGAATCAAATTGGCAACTGTAAATTGCGTTATCCTGCTACTGACTCTTTGTTCACAGATTCATTGCCTGACCGGGTGATGCAGCCGGTATCTTCTCTGGCTACCTGGGGTCCTGCGTCGCCAGCACCTGGCTATGAACCTATGGCCCTGAACCCTACAGCTCATCCGGCGCCTAGCGGACAGCAGACGTCCACAGGCGTTGCTCCTCTCCACTTCACGGCCGGCCAGGGGGTCGACGCACCAATTCGAGACACCGTATCGGTTCGACCACCAGGAGACCTCGCACTATTGCTGGATGCAGAGACGCACATTCCGTCTGGTTGCTCGGCTGGCGTTCCAGGACGGCCTCAAAGCGAATGCCGGGGCGAATACAGGAGCTCGGCACCAGCCACAGCTTCGGCTCCTGCCTCCTCGTCTCTTCCTGCATCCACGTCTCCAGCCCCGCTGTTGTTGCAGTTGTCGTCACTACACGACAATGGAGAGGAGGTTAGAGGGGAGGAGTGTAGTGTCGCAGCTTATCGATACTGCCAGAGCTGGTGTCTCCATAAAAATTCCTTCGGGCACTGCGAGCGGCGCTTTGAATATTGTCACCAATAGGATGACCTCACCAATGAAGAACATCCAGGCCATCGACAAATGAACACTACCAGGACGGTGTTGCAAGTGGCGGCCACCTTGGCACCAATCATCTAGTTCGAGTGTAGTCCGTGTTAGCCTACTAGATGGTGCCGAACATTAGATCGAGCTGTTGGTAGCTAGCTCTACGGGCAAACATTCGGTGCACATAGACGCACGCATCACTTTGCTTCTCTCGACGCCTATTTTTCTTAGCACTTTCTGGATATTTTTTATTGAACTTTTACCATTTGAGCCGGCCGAAGTGGCCGTGCGGTTAAGGGCGCTGCAGTCTGGAACCGCAAGACCGCTACGGTCGCAGGTTCGAATCGTGCCTTGGGCATGGATGTTTGTGATGTCCTTAGGTTAGTTAGGTTTAACTAGTTCTAAGTTCTAGGGGACTAATGACCTCAGCAGTTGAGTCCCATAGTGCTCAGAGCCATTTGAACCATTTTTTTTTTACCATTTGTGCTTCTCGATATATCTGTCTCAGATCCGTGCATGCCATTTGCTCTCATTTTACTTGTTTGTGATGCCACATATTGATTTAACTTTAGCACTTTTTGCTTTGCCATGGCTACCGCAACGCCTCAAGCCCCAAGCTAGCCTGTCTCGTAGTTAGCGGCGCCACAATTGCAAGCGCCTTTGGCATCAACGCTCGATCTAACACAGCTTCTTCAGATAGAGAGGCCACAAATGACGCAGCTTACTGAGCTTCTGAAGGGCTTCATTCGGATGCAGACGGCAGCCAATGAGAATCACCGTCAGGCGTCACCAATTACGGCAGCGCCACAGCTTCCAGAGCCATCCTTAATGCTTCCGTTTCGCCAATTTCAAGAGGATAAAGAGGAGTGTGTTGAGTAACTGGCCCAGTTTCAAGGTCATCTGTCTGCACACCAATGCCAAGTACCGTTAAACAGTCTCTTTTTTAACAACGGCTTTTGTGTCAGTTAATAGGATGTATTGCACATTGTTCCCCATTTCGGGGCTAGAACTTGTGATCTATGAAGAATTAATCCACGCTTGGAATAGATATTATGACAAGAAATTCCTTTTGGTGGATGCCAGGTTTAAATATGTCAGACTAAAGAAGCAGCCAGGGTGGTGTGTGACAGATTTACAAGCGTTTACGTAAGATTAAATGTGGCTGTGGCAAGTATTATAGTGACCTCATGATACGTGGCGCTGTTACTCAGAACGTGGCTGATAATAGAAGAAGGAAACTTGTTGTCAAGAGTCCCTACTTTTCCTAGCCACGGCTGCCACAAACTGTTAACAGTATAGCAATTCTTCAAAAGCCACTTGAGTAAAATATGTTTATTTATAGTGAGCTTGTGTCAACTAATCTTTAGCTAGCCTGTACAGATTGCTACGGCGACATATCTCTTTGGCCACCATCTCCACAAAATTTCCATTCTTTTGTCCAAAATCTGGTCATTTTCAGTAACAATTCTTTTTTAAGGATGGATTTGAAGAAAGAGATAAGACGCATGTTTTTATCAAGAGCCAGAATTGGAAACACAGAAAAATGACTTAAAACGCATCAAAAGATAATGTATTTCAATTCGATAAGTTATCTGTGCTGAACAGAAAAAAAAATTTCTGCACTGTCGTCTCAAAATGTGCAGGTTATGTAAGCTGAATGTGATGTGGATCTCATGTTTCTAAAAGCGATGTATGGATCCTGACGACTGTGTTTGATTTCATAAAAGTCATGTATTTTTACTGTATCACAACGAATGGCATAACACACTGCTTCTTAATAACAACCGAAGAAACCCAGACTACTGAACAGATAGAAGAATGAAAGTATGAAGAAAAGAAGTCGATAAGAAGAACATGGGAGACGCAGCACGAAGTAATTAAGCTTTTCCATTCGTTTAGCTTACAAATATCAAAGAATACTTCCACAGGAATTTAATAATGCAACAGAAAGAGTTTTCTGAATAAATTCCAAATCGGAATACAAGAAAATTTTGATTCATCGTAATATGCTGGATGGACTTTTTACCTGACCACCAAATCCCGAGATACAGTGACAGAAAGGATGAAATGTTTGTAAGAAATGCGTGTCACGTTACACTCTTCCGGCTGATCTGTGTGTGTTGGAAGTTCCCAAGGATTGTCTGTGATAATCTCAGCTGATCTACGTGTGTTGCAGAGTCCAAGAGTACTATGTGAAAATATTTCAAGTGATAACATACATTTACGTTTCTTAACAGGATTGCAATATTTTTAATAGTTTTAAATGCTCTAAAAAAGAAATATTTGTTCTCGGATAACAATGAAGATTGATAAAGAGGGCAGCAGACGAATCAGTGCGGATCTGCCATCCTCTACTGTCTTAAATCTAATATTGAAAAATTTTATGGATGTGCATTCATTGTATTAACTAGAAAATAAAAGAGAACTATTCCCAACAAATTAGAGCACTTAAAATTTAGTAGAAGATTACTTTCAAAAGAAAAAAACGGATAACTGACTTTACTTTTTAAGAAGAAGATCGCGCACCTGTCTTGCCTCTGCACATCCACCTCAGAGATACTGCACGGACAGTGCTGTACAATGATATAGTCGGCTGCTGCAAGCACGATGTGAGTGTCGAGTCTATTGACTCTGACACTACTGCCGAGCTGCGATCAGCAAGCATGGCCGTCTACAGGGCACTCAAAGAGCCTGTGGTCACCTAAATGTCGAGGCACCAGCAAAGAAGACAAAGCCGCCGCCAAATCAATGTGGGAAGACGACCAAGTCTTCCCTATCAAGGTGGAACCTTTCCCTGCGGTCGTGGACCCTAAACCACATTGCTTCAGCTGCCGGGGAGACGGCCGAATGCAAAGTACTGCCGCAACACACCGAGATGCGTCAGAGGCTCAGGCTAGCATCACAGTCGCTCCAGCAGGCGACAAATGGAGGTCGCGGGTGCTTGCTGTGCCATGCACCGTGTCGTCAACTATCGTTGCTGCCCGGCCGTCTCTAGCGGCAGCCAAGCCGATGGCGAAATGCGGCCCCAGACTCAGCGCACGCAGATGCAGGAGAAGACGACGACGCCAGTCGTCAGCAACCGCTGCAAACCCCCTTTCCCCTGAGTGGCTGTGATATCCCACCAATTGTGAGGAGGATCGGCCGCCAGTAGGGAGGCGGGAACAGCAGCCGCGATCTGGAAAGACACAGCAGCAGCAGAAGACCGTCCACATGCTCGCCACAATGCGTTTTAACGTCTGAGGAACAACTACGGCCATCCAAGCCGTCATGGTACAGAGAGGACTGCGTTCTTAGCCACACAGAAAGACTGCGTCGAGAGTTTGCTAGAGACTTTCTAGCAGGCATAGGGGTACGTTCCCCTGCCACTGCCCCAGCATAGTCATAGGAGAAGGTAGCCGCCAGGCAGACACCCACTCCTCAGGCAATGCCCCAAGCCACTGGGACTGCCCCTGCCAAACAGTCTACAGTATTCAAACTATGAGATAAAATGGAAATGAGTGTATGATATCGTAGGCCGGGAGCCCACATTCAGGGAAATACGGCCACCAAGTGCAAGTATTATTTCATTTGATACCACACTGGGCAACTGTCGCGCCAGTGATAAGGATGAAATGATGAGGACAACACAACACCAAGTCCACGAGCGGAGAAAATCTCCATTTCGGCCAGGAATCGAACACGGACCCCTTTACATGGGAGGCAGGAGAAGACAACGACGCCAGCTGTCAGCAACCGCTACTTGCCCCCCCTGCCCCTGAGCGGCTGGAATGTCCCACCAGTTGTGGGGAGGACCGGCCGCCAGTGGGAGGGCTGGAACAGCAGCCAGGATCTTTAAACACACAGCAGCAGCAGAAGACCCAGCTAAGCAGGCAGACTATGAGATGAAGAACTAACTCGGCGGAAAGTGTTTATCAGAGACAAGGGTATCGTCAGGAGTGGCCCAGGGATTTGTGATAGGACTGCTGCTGTTCGATATGTACATAAATGATTTAGCAGACATTGCGGGCAGCAATCTTCGATTGTTTGCTGTAATGTACGGTAAGGTTTCGAAGTTGAGTGACTATAGGAAGATACAAGATGACTTAGTCAAAATTTCTCGTTCCTGTGATGAATGGCAGCTAGCTCTAAATGTGGGAATATGTAAGTTAATGCAGATGAGTAGGAAGATCAAGCCTGTAATGTTCAGATACAGTATTAATATTGTCTCGCTTGACACAGTCAAGTTGTTTAAATATCTGGGCGTAATGCTGCAAAGCGATATGAAATGCTACGAGCATATGAGAACTGTTGTAGGAAAGGCGAATGGTCGACTTCAGTTTACTGGAAAAATTTTAGGAAGGTGTGGTTCACATGTAAAGGAGACCGCATATAGGACACTGGTGCCACCTGTTCCTGAGTACTACTCGAGTGCTTGGGATCCGTACCAGGTCGGATTGAAGGAAGACACTGAAGCAATTCGGAGGCGGGTTGCTAGATTTGTTAGCGGTACGTTCGAACAACACGTAAGTGTTAACCGGCATTTGAAGCTGAATGCCGAACGATCCTACTGCCCCAAAATACATTGCGCTTAAGGACCACGAAGATAAGAGACGGGAAATTAGGGCTCCTACGGAGGCATATAGACTGTCTTTTCCCCTCGCTGTCTTTGCGAGTGGAACGGGAAAGGAAATTACTAGCAATGGTGCACTGTATCCTCTACAGCAGTTGTGCCCCACAACAGCGTACTGTGCCTGCCGCACAGATTCGAACAGATCTCATTATGACGAACAAATGGCTATGACACAGTATCGGCGGCATGATACCAATACTAACACAACCTACCTTTTCATGACACATCGCAGACAGCAAGAAATCCACTAGTGTTCTTACTAGTCATCCATACTCTCGTGCATTCTTCTTTTTCTTGACGCTTGCCTTGGTACTTTTTTCCTTCCGCCCTTAAAACCACTCTTCTTTCAAACGAATTTCTACCACTTTCTATCACGCGATGGGCCCGTGTTGATAGGTAATCTTACCTAGATGGACGGACATCACAGACCCTGCTTCTGTGAACTCCTCGATGTAATTACTAACAAATGCAGAGGCGGCAGTAGATCTTTTGAGATGCTCATCATGCTAGAGCGGGCTTGGCTGGCCTCCACTCAGTGTTTCCCACTGTGTCCCTTGCGGCGTGGATGACATTCGTCCCGCTCTCCCTTTCCCACCAAAAGCTACTTGTGTTGACAAAATTATACCAGTGAACTTCAAAAACTATGTTACACATTATTATGACAGACCAAGTAACTTTTCTTGAATGCTGCACTACACTAAAAAATGACGTAGATACTGTCGTTCAACATAGTCACCAAGTCTCTGTAAATAAAGGGCAGGACGTTTTTCCAACTGTTTAGTTGGTCGACAATAGAAATCCACTCCTTGGTGACGAAACCATTCGAGAACTGCTGTCTGAACGTCTTGATCGTTGAAAATCTCTTTCCCCTGATGTTCTCCCTCGATACCTGGACATTGTCGTCTATGGTCGATGTCGATGGCCTTCCTTCCCGACGAGAATGACACACATCAGAGGGACCTGGGTCACATTGTTGACACCATTTCTCATTTGGTCCAAATACTGCCATAACATCACAGTGAATCTGTGCAATTGAGACATTTTGCTCACAAGAATCGTACGGTCCAGCGTACTTCAACTTGGGAGTGTGTTTCCAGTTGCCGCACCATTACACTCTCCCCACCACCCATGTTATCCGTACTGCAGGAGGGCTCTGTGCACAGTCCTTTGATTCGCTCCCTTAATGCTTCAACCAAGTGAGCGATTTGTTCTTCAAATAGTTTGACCTTAACTTCGTCTTTCTTTTCGCCCTTCTGTGTCCCACTTGTGGTAAAGACGACGGACTTCTGTTCATGTGCCCATAAGAACAACTTTCTTTGGGGACGAAATTTAAAATAAGAATGGCCACGAGACCAATGGAAAATTAATCCTGCCTTAGCAATCCAATCAGCTCCGAGGATATAATTGGCAGCTAAATATTCTCTCTCCTTCATACCCATCTTCCAGACAAATTCCCAACACTGATTTTAATTTAACACAACCATTCACTCTTAAATTTGTTTTATTTGCCGTTCAGTACTCTCCTGACTCTCTCCTTAACGTTCCCATGTGCATGTATGTTTATATTTTACAAAACAGTCTTAATTTCCATTAAATGACATTGAGTAAGTGCAACAGTCCACACACAGTTTCCCCATTCAGTTAAGGGCAGCACATATAAACAGTAACCGCGAACCCGTCTTTTCGCGAATCGCACTCATAATCTTTCCCTGACTGTTAATTTTCAAAGTACTTGCTGCGCCCTTTGCGTCTCAGCGCACTCATTCTTTGTGTGTCCCTGCTCACCACAACCCCAGCAGACCCCATTAAGCACTCCTTAACACAATTCCTGAGCGTGGTCAGCGATTCCGTGCGCTACCATAGCGCTTCGTTTCACACGCCTGTTCTGATTCACACTCTCTGTTCCGTGTCTACCCCGTGAGCCTGTGCCTCCCTTTGGATGTCGAGAAATTCGATGGACTGTACTTGTTTTAACATCTCTTCTTATTCAGTCAACCTTTTCGGAATTACACAAAATACAGCTCCTTGCATGGTTTCGGGGTTTAGTCCCCCTAACATCTGCGTTCCCATCTGCTCCTCCATATACTGGAGAGCTAAGGCTACCACACTCTTTCTAACGCGTTCCACATGTTCTGCTAATGATTCATCAAGGTCTTGTTCACAATCGGCTGCGAGACTTACCTTCTTGGGTCCGAAATCTTACTTGCGGTTGGTATATGGTATATTGACGTGATGCTTCCATCAGTTCCCGAACAGTATCTTCCGCTTGAATATTCCTTATTTGCAACTCACAGATCAGCTCACCCCGCTGCAAACAAGTCCCATCCCCGGACATACTGAAATCACAACGGTCGATCTTCTTTCTACAAGCAACAGTACGAGGAATAAATATATTACCGTAACTACAATAATTACACCTCAGTCAGTCAACCACACTCAGCTACTAAAGTGCTTTGGAAGCATGGAGTTGTGGCTCTAAATAATTACTCGTGGAGTCGACTGATTGAGTATACAATACGAGGTCAAATTTTTTCATCAGATTACACAAAATTGATCTCAAGTATAAATAGCATACTTAATACAACGTAAGGAATGCGAGCTAATATCAGAACGACCAACAGGATGAAGCTACTAAAAATTGAATTGCTGCAGCAAAATCTTGTCAAACAACTGTTTCGAGCCTTTATCTTCTGTAATACTTTGTATAGTTTCTGATAATCAAAGACAAGATGTTAAGATCAGAGTTTTTAAAAACAGCAAACACAAAATCCAAAATTATTATTTTTATGAAACCACCGAACAACCATCTACAATTTTCCCTGATCAAATCATAATCATGGAATCCACAGGGTTTTTCGATCCAGGTTAGAACCCAGTAGGTGAACACGCTTTTCAGAAGTACAGAAATCTATAGTGAATACAAACTGAGGCTTCCCTTCTGTTGCAGCACGCCAGTAGAGCTGCCACTATCCTGTCCAGTAATTCAGCAGCATAGGACGTGTATTTAGCGTTTTTTCCTTTTACAGAAGCAACATCACATGGAGTTCATCGGCAAAGACCGTGACGTCATATACATAGTACTTAAACACTGATTTCATTAACCTTAATTCAAACGTCAGCTTCGTACGTTCTTGCATCACCACAAAAATTCAGCTGTCACGTTTTCCGATAAAGCACTGATACTTCTGCAATAACACTGTCTGAGCATGGCTCCAGGTACAACACCGTCCCCAGTGAGTTCCCCCGAATTACCAGCCACGCTTCCGGCTTGCACCACTCCAGATGACAACCACCTCTCTCTCTGCCGACCATTGTGCCAGAGAGCCTCCCACAGCCTCCCAGCCCGAAGATAAGTCATTGCTCTGTGATGCGACAATCGATAAGTGACGACATAGTACAGCGAAGAGAGAATTTAAAATAAGTTAAAGGGGTCATAAAGACCAAATGTCTTGTTAATAACTTCGTCGTTTCAAATGCTGTCGTTCCATTTTGCATTTCACATTTCGATAGCGTCGCTTATTTGCGATTCATCGGCCTTAGAGAGACATTCCGACCTAGTACAAATACTGTATTGTAGATATCCCCATGCTTCACGGTTCTTTTATTATCAGACTGGGAGGCACAGAAGGTATTAAACACTTCTCTTTCATCAAGTTTCTGTTTGTAGATTCAGTCGTTTGATAGCCAGTAATTGCTGGTGTCCTCAACATGTATTTGCACACTTTAGTTAGAGTTTGGCATTTGGTAGCCAGTAAACTGCGAACGGTCCAAAGAGCATATGTCTCTACACATGCTTTGTGCATAAGGTAGGAACGTAGGCTCTCGGATTTTGGGCGGCTTACTGGTCCCCCCTCCCTATGGACCCCAGACCTTGCCGAGGTGGGGGGGGGGGGCTTAACTGTTCCGTCCTCAATAAACTTGACAGTCTATTAAGAACTGTACAGGCCTGGGGACGGACCAGGACCAACGAGGGGTTCATAAAAACTGTGTATAGGGAAAGTGTGGCCACCTTTCCAGCTGCTGCTGTTTTGGGACCATCGTGCTGCTGGTCATGCATTAACCACTACAGTATATTTAGAGGTTTCTATTGAAGAAGCGTGCTCCACTAGCGCACATGTTGCTAAGGTAGAGCAACAGCTTCAAACTGAACGTTTCGAATCTTCAGCAATAGAAATGTGAGCAAAATGCTTCGAAAAATATCTTCTGTGACGATGATAATCCCTAATTTTCACGCAGTTAGCATTTGGAGAGTGGAAATTGAAGACGTTATATGTGCCACATTGTATCCAAAATTTTGAGAATGTGTTCTGATTGTACTTAATTATACTGTTGAACGCATCATCGCAAAAAGGAGACAATTATAAGTGCCAACAAGTTGATTCTTGCAAAGCAGAAAACAGCAAACACTATTTACACAAGTAGCGTTGTTACCGGTTTGGAACCGACGGGTTCATCTTCACACGGCTGTTCCCGATTATATTAAATTTAGTGTTGTTTGCACTATTTTTTTTCAACAGTTATTGTAAACAACAACAAATGCAATATAAAAGTGGGCAGCCGTCGGAAGGTGAACCTGTCGATTCGAAAAAGGTACGGCGCTATTTGCGTACATAAACAGCATTATGGAAAGTGGATGGTTACTATTCTGCTCGCTGTATGAATCAGCATGTATTCTGTTCAAAGCCACAGTCTCAATAATGTCATTTTTCGACAAAATAGGCGGAAGGAAGTATCTGTTCAAGTGCCGTTAATACTAAAGCACTACATTTTATTTCTGGTAATACAAATGCAGATACACAGCATTCAGTATTTTAACTGGTACAACTGTAGTCAATAAAAACCACTTCTCATGTCTTTTACATTTTGAAAATCCAGAGACAAGGCCAGCTTGTCAGAAAGACCTTGCGCCATCTACAAACGCATATTTGAAAAACTGTCCCCTTGGTTTGGCACCTGTATCAAGTCTAGAGGCACGCAGAGTTCCGCGAACACAGTAGCACAGAAAAAGGGTTTTGTGACATAATGGTTCGTAGAATGATTTTTGTATCCACTCCCCTTTTATTAACGTCGACATGGATTGATTTCAAAGTTCCTATTATGACAGCTAGCTCAAATAATTACTGTTAAGTGAGTAGCTTGAAACTGATCATCTCGAATCTTCATTAACAGCAGTAGGAAAAGGTAAGTAACGGCTATTACGTCCAGAATGTCATTTTTGCAAGGAAAAATCAAAGCTGCGGGACAAACTCCAGAGTTCTGAAACAATCTTCGTTACATAAATTAAAATACCTAAAACTAACCATTTACTGCCGGCCAGACTAGCTGTTACGTCTAACGTGCTGCTTCCCGAGCGGGAAGGTGTGCCGATCCCCGGCACGAATACGCACGGCATATTGGAGTCGAGGTCGGGAGTGCCGTCCAGCCTAAGCAAGGTTTTTAAGGCGGTTTTCCATCTACCTCGGCGAATGCGGGCTGGTTCCCCTTATTCTGCCTCAGTTACACTGTGTCGGCGATTGCTGCGCAAACACCGTTTCCACGTACACGTACGCCATAATTACTCTACCACGCAAACATTTGGGGTTACACTCGTCTGCTATGAGAGGTTCCCGGAGGGTGGTGGGGGGTGGGGGGGTGGGGGGGGGGGGAGGGAAGTGTCCATTGGGGGCCGAATCGCACAATAACCCTGGGTTCGGTGTGGGGCGGCAGTGGTGTGGCGGTGGGGTGGGTGGACTGTTATGGGGTTGTGAACCACTGAGGGCTACAGCAGGACGAAGCCTCTCCGTCATTTCTAGGTCATCTGTTTAATATAATACAATACAACCATTTACTAGTAAAGAAACTATGCTTCCCGACGACGAGGTTTATTTAAGACATCACATTAAAAGTTTTTCTTCTACAAGGTTCTATATTACACTATTTTGGTAAGGTCTCATTAGCAACCAGACTGAATCAGATTATATCACATACTGTGCCTGTTGTAATATTATTGTATCTTAGACGAGGAATTTTGAATCAAGGGAAACCTAAACGCCGTAGGGATAACGGCTAAAAAAAAAAAATAAAAAAAAAAGAAAACCAGATCCACCATATAGATTTACCACCCAAATATGAAGCAATCCGGATATACGAGCTTTGAAGTTCACAGACGACACAGGTATATCTCGACTACAATGCGATTTATACATGTCATGCACAGATAACTTTATTCTCTCAACTTACTGTAGAAATTAACGTAGCCTACACATTAAATACGAGGGTAGGATTTAAAGTAATGACAAAAGTGTACATATTGATTACTAATACGGGATGACGTTGCTGTTCCTTGCCCTGCGGCACAATACGTAACTATGCTCTTCCACAGAAACTGATAAATGAAGAATAACATGAATTCGGTAATTACGCTTAAAAGGTCAACTCTATTTACCGGAAATAACCTTTACACTTTACGTTTTTTGTAAACATATACTCTTAAGTACAGGTGCACTTACCCGAAAAGTGTATCATTTAACGTTCGTTATGTTTCGTGGGTAACAACGAACATTGTTGGCACACACACACTGAGGAGCCAAATCGTGATGACCTCCACAGCGGGTTAGTCCACCTATATAATGCAGTGCATCAGCTTTTCTGCGTGACGCGGCTTCTACAAGTCTTTGGTAGGTTTCCAGAAGTACGTGGCACCAGGTGTCTACCCCCAGAGCACGACATTCCCGTAAATTCTGACCCGGTGGTTTGTAGGCGTTGAGCTAGCACCCGATAGCGTCTCACACGTGTTTCACCTGGCTCATATCAGGCGAATTTGTGGCCAAGATATTGAAACGGCTTCACCGTCCTACTCCTCTGCTGGAACATATCATAGTCGTGTGAGAAGACATGTAGCATTAAAGGATGCAGGTAGTCCACAGTAATGTTCACTTAGCCCACAGCTGTCATGGAACCTTCCATTGCAAACACCAGTCCCACAGAAGTCCAGGTAATGTCGCTCATAGCATAATACCCCCACCACCCTGATTCCGAGACGCGATGCGTATTTCGATTAGACGTTCGCCTGGATGACGATGTATTTGGACACGAACATCAACATGGTGTTAACTCCGGTGGCACGTTTCCCATGGTCTCCGGTCAAATACCGACGATCCCGTATCCACTGTATTCGCAGTTGACGATGTCGCTGACACAGAAAGGAAGATTAGAGTGTAACGTCCCGTCGACAATGAAGTCATTAAAGACAAGGCACAAGCTCGCTTAAGGATGGAGAAGAAAATCAGCAGCACCCATTTCAAAAGAACCACTCAGACATTTTCCTTAAGCGATTTAGGGAAATCACGGAAACCTGAATCTGGATGGCCGTACTGGGATTACGACCGGCGTCCTCCCGAATACGATTCTAGCGTGTTGATCACTGTGTCACATGGCTTGCTCACGTCGTTAACATAGGAACAGGCAGGATCGTCAGCTACGGAGTCCCATGTTCAACAATGTGCGCTGAATAGTGTGCTCCGAACCACTCGTACCTGCACGAGCATTGTGCGCTGTCGTCAGATGTGCCACAGACCGCCGCCTACCCTGCGTTACTGAATGGACAAGCCCCCGATCTCCACGTTCTGTGATGAGGTATGTAAATCCAGCGATTGCAGCGTCCTTGATCCATCTTCCCTAGATGCTCACGGCAGTAGCATGCAGAGATGCAATTGGCTTCGCCGATTCCGAGATGCTCAATCCCTGGTGCTGGACCGTAAAAAAATGCTCTTTGTCAAAGTCGCTTGTGTGAGTGGATTTCCCCATTTTCAGCCCTTATCACAGTACCAGTGATCCCCGTTCATCTCTTCTTTAATTCGAAATTGCTTAGTGTTACATAAAAAAATCTGTCCATATATTGTCTCTCACAGAAAAAAGGTAATTGAGGAAGAAAAAAGTATTTCAAAAATTAGTATAATTAGTTTTTAATAATAAAAGGGAATATAATCTTAGCAATATTTTCTCTGCTGTGTCAGTGTTACAAACGTTTCTGTATTCCTACACCAACGTCCGTAGCAAATACTCTAAAGTACACAAACTAAATGTTATCGTCATACTAAAACAAGCAGTTTTCTTTATGAAAATTTGTTGTTAACTAGTAAGACCTCCTTCCCACGTTCGGAATAAAAACATTGACAACTACACACATAAAAAAAAGCTTTGCATCACCCCAGTTACCAGAATTGCTGAAGACAGACGTTGATTGTGGATATTGTATCACAGACACAGTCCCTTTGACTGTTCAGACATGTCACTAAACCTCGCTCAGGCGGCAAAAGGGTTACTACTGCAGTGGATGACCGCTACCTACGGATTATGGCTCAGAGGAACCCCGATACCAACGCCACCATGTTGAATGACGCTTTTAGTGCAGCCACAGGACGTCGTGTTACGTCTCAAACTGCGAGCAATAGGCTGCATGACGCGAAACTTCATTCCCGACGTCCATGGCGAGGTCCATCTTTGCAACCAAGACAGCATGCAGCGAGGTACAGATGGGCCCAAAAACATGCCGAGTGGACCGCTCCGGATTGCCATCACGTTCTCTTCACCGATGAGTGTCGCACATGCCTTCAACCAGACAATCGTCGGAGACGTGTTTGGAGGCAACCCGTTCTGGCTGAACGCCCTAGACACACTGTGCAGCGAGTGCAGCAAGGTGGAAGCTCCCTGCTGTTTTGGGGTGGCATTATGTGGGGCCGACGTACGCCGCTGGTGGTCATGGAAGGCGCCGCAACGGCTGTACGATACTTGAATGCCATCCTCCGACCGACAGTGCAACCATATCGGCAGCATATTTGCGAGGCAGTCGCCTTCGTGGACGATAATTCGCGCACCCATCGTGCACGTCTTGTGAATGACTTCCTTCAGGATAACGACATCGCTCGACTAGAGTGGGCAGCAGGTTCTCCTGACATGAACACTATCTAACATGCCTGCGATAGATTAAAAAGGGGTGTTTATGGACGACGTGACCCACCAACCACTCTCAGGGATGTACGCCGAATCGCCGTTGAGGAGTGGGACAATCTGGACCAACAGCGCCTTGATGAACTTCTGGATAGCATGCCAAGACGAATATAGGCATGCATCAATGCAAGAGGACGTGCCACTGGGTATTACAGGTACCGGTGTGTACAGCAATCTCGACCACCACGTCTGAAGGTCTCGCTGTATGGTGGTACAACATGCAATGTGTGGTTTTCATGAGTAATAAAAATGGCGGAAATGATGTTTATGTTGACCACTATTCCAATTTTTTGTACAGGTTCCGGAATTCTCGGAACCGAGGAGATGCAAAACTTTTTTATGTGTGTATTTTTGTCCAATACGTAATACATAATGTTAATTTAAAAATAATTCATAAGTATGTATTCCACGTTCAGTATGAACTACTAGTAAAGTACATGTGGTCGGTGAACTAAATTTTTCTCTTAATTAAAATATTTTTTCCTGTTTTATGTGAATGAAGAATTGCTTACTTTAGGAAAATCAATGTTTCGTGCCCCTTCGTATTCGTATTATTGTCAAGCCACATAAACCTTGTTGACTCACTGCAGAATGTAAGCAGTATTTGATTTTTGAAAAAGAATGCTCAGATTTTGCAACAGTCAAAGGTACTGTTAGGTACATTAGGACTTCGGAGTATACATCCTGGTAATTGAATATAAGTGAGCTAAAATTTGCTAATGAGATCTTCGCTAACTAGTATAGAGTTCAGATATTCGTGCTTTAAACTGACTTGTTATGAACATTAGCGGTGCTGAAAACAGAGGACAAACGCCATCAGCAAATGTCAGTATAAATTTGAACGCTTCATTTTAAGACCTTCGTCAGACATGGATATGAGCGAAGGTTGTAATCCTCTGTGACTTTGTCTTCGTGATTTGTAATTAAATCTTATTTTCATAGCAGTACACAGGAATGGTTAACGCTGGTCAAGGTCATTGTCCAATTGTCAGAACCGTGGATGTAGAGTGTGGTCAGAAACAGTCTGAAAAGCTTGTAAGGGTGCTGCAGGATACCTTGTGCTGAGGAATAATCGTTAAGCAAAAACTCGGTACTTTGCACCGTTTGAGAGTTAGTTAACATTAACGTTAGCCAATCAGGTCGTAGCCCACGCAAATTCAAGCAGCCCGCCAGAGACAGTGTCTCCGAACGTGTACTTCGTTTGGTTTCCCAGACCCGAACAAGACAGCGATATAAAAATTTGACTTGGGACGGTAGTAAGGGTCGGACTAGAGAAAAAGACTGAACAGTCCCGTACTCTGTCATCTAAGCTGTGAGAAAAATGACACTAATTCTCTCTAGCAAACTGCTTCAATTTGCGTTCGCAGGGACCTGATTGGGTAGTTCAGTGCTAAATAACTCGGAAAAGGCACAATAATCGAATTTTTTGGAACAATCATATCTTAGGACAATCTCCCCACCAACACCCGTACAAGCTTATCAAACTGTTTGTGACCACCCTGTGTAGACTACCGTGTAACTGTGAATAGACATAAGAAGTCAGCCTCATTCTGCCAACGGCCTTGTCAAAGAGGGCGGAGGAGCGGATAGAGGTTCAGGGTACTCTCTTGTCCTAAGGGTGGGAAATTGCCCCTAAAGGCGGAAGAATCAGCAATGATCAACGACATGAGGATGCAGAAGGCAATGGAAACCACTGCATTAAAGACACGTAACGTGTATCCACAGGACATGTGTCCTGTAATTGAAGAAGTGTCATGATGATCTCTCCATTGGCAAAAGATTCCGGAATAGTCCCCCATTCCGATCTCCGGGAGGGGACTGCCAAGGAGGAGGTTATCATGAGAAAAAGATTGAATAATCAACGAAAGGATAACGTTCTACGAGTCGGGGCGTGTCAGAAGCTTTAACGTGGTAGGGAAACTAGAAAATCTGAAAAGGGAAATGCAAAGGCTCAATCTAGATATAGTAGGGGTCAGTGAAGTGAAGTGGAAGGAAGACAAGGATTTCTGGTCAGATGAGTATCGGGTAATATCAACAGCAGCAGAAAATGGTATAAGAGGTGTAGGATTCGTTATGAATAGGAAGGTAGGGCAGAGGGTGTGTTACTGTGAACAGTTCAGTGACCGGGTTGTTCTAATCAGAATCGACAGCAGACCAACACCGACAACGATAGTTCAGGTATACATGCCGACGTCGCAAGCTGAAGATGAACAGATAGAGAAAGTGAATGAGGATAATGAAAGGGTAATGCAGTATGTAAAGGGGGACGAAAATCTAATAGTCATGGGTGACTGGAATGCAGTTGTAGGGGATGAGTAGAAGAAAAGGTTACAGGAGAATATGGGCTTGGGACAAGGAATGAAAGAGAAGAAAGACTAATTGAGTTCTGTAACAAGTTTCAGCTAGTAATAGCGAATACCCTGTTCAAGAATCACAAGAGGAGGTGGTATACTTGGAAAAGGCCGGGAGATACGGGAAGATGTCAATTAGATTACATCATATTCAGACAGATATTCCGAAATCAGATACTGGATTGTAAGGCGTACCCAGGAGCAGATATAGACTCAGATCACAATATAGTAGTGATGAAAAGTAGGCTGAAGTTAAGACATTAGTCAGGAAGAAATAATACGCAAAGAAGTGGGATACGGAAGTACTAAGGAATGACGAGATACGTTTGAAGTTCTCTAACGCTATAGATACAGCAATAAGGAATAGCGCAGTAGGCAATACAGTTGAAGACGAATGGACATCTCTAAAAAGGGCCATCACCGAAGTTGGGAAGGAAAACATAGGTACAAAGAAGGTAGCTGCGAAGAAACCATGGGTAACAAAAGAAATACTTCAGTTCATTGACGAAAGGAGGAAGTACAAACATGTTCCGGGAAAATCTGGAATACAGAAATACAAGTCGCTGAGGAATGAAATAAATAGGAAGTGCAGGGAAGCTAAGACGAAATGGCTGCAGGAACAATGTGAAGACATTGAAAAAGATATAATTGTCGGAAGGACAGACTCAGCATACAGGAAAGTCAAAACAACCTTTGGTGACATTAAAAGCAACGGTGGTAACATTAAGAGTGCAACGGGAATTCCACTGTTAAATGCAGAGGAGAGAGAGCAGATAGGTGGAAAGAATACATTGAAAGCCTCTATGAGGGTGAAGATTTGACTGATGTGATAGAAGAAGAAACAGGAGTCGCTTTAGAAGAGATAGGGGATCCAGTATTAGAATCGGAATTTAAAAGAGCTTTGGAGGACTTACGGTCAAATAAGGCAGAAGGGATAGATAACATTCCATCAGAATTTCTAAAATCATTGGGGGAAGTGGCAACAAAACGACTATTCACGTTGGTGTGTAGAATATATGAGTCTGGCGATATACCATCTGACTTTCGGAAAAGCATCATCCACACAATTCCGAAGACGGCAAGAGCTGACAAGTGCGAGAATTATCGCACAATCAGCTTAACAGCTCATGCATCGAAGCTGCTTACAACAATAATAAACAGAAGAATGGAAAAGAAAATTGAGAATGCGCTAGGTGACGATCAGTTTGGCTTTAGGAAAGGTAAAGGGACGAGAGATGCAATTCTGACGTTACGGCTAATAATGGAAGCAAGGCTAAAGAAAAATCAAGACACTTTCATAGGATTTGTCGACCTGGAAAAAGCGTTCGACAATATAAAATGGTGCAAGCTGTTAGAGATTCTGAAAAAAGTAGGGGTAAGCTATAGGGAGAGACGGGTCATATACAATATGTACAACAACCAAGAGGGAATAATAAGAATAGACAATCAAGAACAAAGTGCTCGTATTAAGAAGGGTGTAAGACAAGGCTGTAGCCTTTCGCCCATACTCTTCAATCTGTACATCGAGGAAGCAATGATGGAAATAAAAGAAAGGTTCAGGAGTGGAATTGAAATACAAGGTGAAAGGATATCAATGATACGATTCGCTGATGACATTGCTATCCTGAGTGAAAGTGAAGAAGAATTAAATGATCTGCTGAACGGAATAACAGTCTAATGAGTACACAGTATGGTTTGAGAGTAAATCGGAGAAAGACGAAGGTAATGAGAAGTAGTAGAAATGAGAACAGCGAGAAACTTAACATCAGGATTGATGGTCTCGAAGTCAATGAAGTTAAGGAATTCTGCTACCTAGGCAGTAAAAAAACCAATGACGGACGGAGCAAGGAGGACATCAAAAGCAGACTCGCTATGGCAAAAAAGGCATTTCTGGCCAAGAGAAGTCTACTAATATCAAATACCGGCCTTAATTTGAGGAAGAAATTTCTGAGAATGTACGTCTGGAGTATAGCATTGTATGGTAATGAAACATGGACTGTGGGAAAACCGGAACAGAAGAGAATCGAAGCATTTGAGACGTGGTGCTGTAGACGAATGTTGAAAATTAGGTGGACTGATAATGTAAGGAATGAGGAGGTTCTATGCAGAATCGGAGAGGAAAGGAATATGTGGCAAACACTGATAAGGAGGAGGGACAGGATGATAGGACATATGCTAAGACATGAGGGAATGACTTCCATGATACTAGAGGGAGCTGTAGAGGGCAAAAACTGTAGAGGAAGACAGAGATTGGAATACGTCAAGCAAATAATTGAGGACGTAGGTTGCAAGTGCTACTCTGAGATGAAGAGGTTAGCACAGGAAAGGAATTCGTGGCGGCGCATAAAATTAACGTTCAGTGGAATGAAATGGACACATTAGCTGCATTGGCACACGCTTTGCAAAGAGGAAGCCATAAGACTCTCTTTGATATAACCTTCGTTGTCCTGGCCACGAACGAATACTATCGCCGGCTGTGCACAGAAGCGACAGAGGTTACAACACACGACAATAATTTTGACCATAAAGAGGAAAGATACTAATACTTCGTTATAGAGATGAAGTGTTTCAGTGATCAATCTTATAATGTTGGTTGGTACCGGCAATGTTGACAACGACCAATAATGACGACATGACACTCTAAATTAAAATCAAGTGACGTCACGTCTCTGTGCCGTGATATGTAGCAAATACCATCGTCAGTCAGTATCGAGCCAAGTGAAACAGCTGAACAGGAATTTTTCCCCTCCCCCGTAAGCAAAAAATTCCAAAACGTGGCATATTCATTTACAACAACAGAATATTTAAAAACGTGCACTTCAGATAGGATGCCGTGTAGACAACAAATACTGAAAAACTTTGAACTCATGACACAGCCACCGCGAAATACAGAAAATCAGGCATCTACCAAAGAACCTGCCACTCTTGTCATTCTACTTATAATTAAAAACGAGGTATAGGATAATTTCTGAGCGCTAACAAGCAACAGCTCACATCCCACGTTTACTGTATGTGCAGTGTAATTTGGCACGTTCTGCTGGAGGCGGTCGTAAGAGATTTTGCCAATGTTATCGCACACAACATCATCAGAGTGAGGTGGGAAGTCGCTTTGCGCGTATATTATTGACCACGGGGAGGAAAAAATCGCATAACACTTCGAGGTTCTGAGTTTCATAAGTCTGACACATCTTCCAGAACAATCGTGTTGTTGCAGGTAACATGATATTCAGCCTAAACGAATGAATGTGTTACAAATCGTAAGGTTCAAATGGTTCAAATGGCTCTGAGCACTATGGGACTTAACTTCTAAGGTCATCAGTCCCCTAGAACTTAGAACTACTTAAACCTAAATAACCTAAGAACATCACACACAACCATGCTCGAGGCAGGATTCGAACCTGCGACCGTAACGGTCGCGCGGTTCCAAACTGTAGCGCCTAGAACCTCTCGGCCACACCTGCCTACCAAATCGTAAGGTAAAGCTGTCATTCAACAGAAGGTAATAATCTTGCAGCGTGATGATGTTGTCTTATTAGGTAACAAAACGTTGCCTTGTCTCCAACTGGTGCATCTGAGGCTGCGGAAAGAGACGCATTTCGTCAGCTGTGTGGCTCTTCCTGGCATCTTGTTGGCTAGGGGCAAAGCAACAGAAGCTTGCGTTCATCTGAAGAAACACAAAAGGTTAGATCATAATTGGTGATGGGTGGTTGTGGACTTATCAGGAGCGGTCGCACATCTGCGAACAAGGCAGATAAATGTTTACTGTGTTTAATAGTACGGTACAAGTCCTTTTGTGGACCTGTCAAATTCGTGTGCAGTAAGTGAACATGGCATTTTGAATACTTTCATTAATTATCAAGTGGAAGTCAGTACAAAATGTCTTGACATCCTAAGTGATTAGTTGAATCATTGTCAGTTGTGATGTAGTACCCTTGTAACATTTAACTATTTTGTAGTATTATTAGTACTGTCACAGGAAAAAGCCATATGTAACATTAAAACGTCCTGTCACGGAGAGGCAAGTACAACACTATACATGTGTAACATTCTATTCTAAATGTGTCCTCCTGTCGGTATCATCGAATCAGCACCTACTCTAACAATTACTAATAAAAGTTATCCTAAAGGCAGATTCTAAATCACATTTCCTGAATTAACGTTGCCCCTTTTACAGGAATTTTACAAATTTGTTTCACCATGTAGTGTATTCCTAAGAGATGCAAGTGCCAGACTATTATTTCGAATATGAAGCGATTTCAGGAAATCAGAAATCGAACCAGTAATCTATTGGTTCCAGGCCTTTTATGTGGTCAAGACTATTTATGAATCATCGCTAGTCTAATTAGGCACGAAATTCCCATCATTGGAGTATTCTAAAGCGAAATTGTGATTACCTGTTTTGTATGTATCTTACTGTGCTTAGGAAAGCAGAACCAGTTTCTCATGTACAGCAGAACAGCTAACTTTCATTCTAACTTTGTCAATTCCAGAATAATTATACTACAGCACCCAGATACATTAAAACCTTATTCTTGTGTAGATAATATTATTCAAGTGTAAACAAAGAAAAATCGGCCATGAGGGGTCTCTACAAATAAGATTTGATGAACCAGTTATTATTCTAAGTTAGTTAAACAGAATTGCTGCGTTATAATACTAACGCAGTATTAAAACATACTTTGAATTTATCATTATGCATCATTTCAGCAGTTAACCAAATCTACATCTACATCTACATTTATACTCCGCAAGCCACCCAAAGGTGTGTGGCCCTTAGATTGTATTTTGCCTGAGAATTCTAAAAACATTAAACTCTTATGAAATCTACACTAAACACTGTTCGAAAAATAAGACAGATCTAACTGATTAATTTATGTATTAATTACAGCATTAAATTTCAGAAGTTTAATCTTTTATACAACACTACAGTATATTTTACAATAACCATTTCAGTATACTACTTTACTTCATATTATTAGAGTATGCTACACTCGAAGTCATTTATCAAAATTGCAAGATAATTTGTTTTTAAATAAACAATTTTCTTTCCTACTTTTGTTTTCATTAAGGAGGTCTTCCATGTTATAACTAACTTTAGGTTAGAGAGTTTCGGAAACCACATAAAGGGCGTCCGTCTATAAGGGGGCGGGTAAAACACAGTAAGGTAGTTGCAGAAACGATCGGTATTGTAGTGGTAAATTGTCGTAGCTGTTTTGTGAAAGAGCCAGAACTCCCAGCCCTAATAGAAAGCATTGAAGCTCAAATAGTTATGGATATAGAAAGCTGGCTAAATCCCAATATAAGTTAAGCCGAAATTTTTCAAACAATCTAACAGTGTTCAGAAAGGGTAGGTTAAATACAGTTGGTGGTGGAGCAGTTATTGCTGTTGGAAGTAGTTTACCTTTTAGTGATATTCGAGTAGACAGTTCCTGCGAAATAGTATGGGTACAGGTTATACTTGACAATCGGACTAAACTATTAATTGGATCATTTTACCGACCAACTCACTCAGAAGGTACAGTTGCTGAACAGTTCAACGAAAACTAGTGTCTGATTTCAAGTAGGTACTCCATTCACATAATTATAGTCGGTGGTGACTTCAATCTATCGTTGATATACAGGAAAAATTATACGTTTAAAGCCGTCGGCAGGGCTAAAACGTCATCCGCAGTTATACTTAATGCTTTCTCAGAAAATTATTTTTTACAACTAGTTCATGAGCCTACTCGAAGCATAAATGGTTGCGAAAGCATACTTGACCTTTTAGCAACAAACAATCCTGGACAAATTGTATCTTGACGAATACAGGGATCAGCGAGCACAAAGCAGTTGCTGCTAGACTGTATTCCGTAACACCCACAACTATCAAAAGGAAACGCAAAGTACATCAAAGCTGATAAAATGCAAAGTACATCAAAGCTGATAAAATGCTCTTAACGCCGTTTTAAGAGACAGTCTTCACTCCTTCCGATCTGACCATGTAGGCGTAGAAAAGATGTGGAATCGTTTCAGACAGATAGTATTGATGGCAATTGAGAGATATATACCACATAAATTAATAAGTGATGGTACTGATCCCCAATGGTACACAAGAAGGGTCAGATCACTGTTGCAGAAGCAACGGAAAAAGCATGCCAAATTTAAGAGAACGCAAACTCCCCAAGATTGGCAAAGTTTTTCAGAAGTTCGAAATACAGCGCGTACTTCAATGCGAGATACTTTTGATCATTTCCACAACGAAACTGTGTCTCGGAATCTGGCAGAAAACCCAAAGAGATTCTGGTCATACATAAAGCACAACAGTGGCAAGACGCAATCAATACCTTAACTGCGCGATAACAACGGTGAAGTCACGGTTTTCCGAAACTCATTCACCAAAAAATACGAAGTAAATATTCCTGAATTCCAATCAAGAATAACGGCCAAGATGAGATACGTAGAAGTAGATATCCTCGGTCTAGCAAAGCAGCTTACATCACTTAATAAAGGCAAGGTCTCTAGTCCAGATTGTACACATGTCAGGTTCCTTTCAGAGTATGCTGATACAATAACTCCATATTTAGCAGTTATATACAACCGCTCGCTCATAGAAAGACCCGTATCTGAAGACTGGAAAAATGCTCAAGTCACACCAATACCCAAAAAGGGAAGTAGGAGTAATCCGCTGAACTACAGACCCGTATCACTAACGTGATTTGCAGTAGGTTTTTGGAAAATATTCTGTGTTCGAACATTATGAAGTACCTGGAAAAAACCCGCCCGGTTAGCCGCGCGCTCTGAAGCACCGCTTTCCGGGCGGGAAGCCGTGCCGTTCCCCGGCACGCGTCTTCTCGGCGGATTAGTGGGATGGTTTTTAAGCCGCCTTTCCATCTGCCTTGGCGATTGCGGGCTGGTTCCCCTTATTCGGCCAAACCGCACAATAACCCTGGGTTCGATGTGGGGCGGCTGTGGGATGAGTGGACTGCTGCAGCCTGTTGAGGGGTTGTGAACCACTGAGGGCTACGGTGGGGACGCAGCCTCTCCGTTGTTTCTAGGTCCCCAGTTCAACACAGTACATACAATACCTGGAAGAAAACGATTTGTTGACACATAGCACGGATTCAGAAAATATCGTCCTTGTGAAACACAACTACATAGATCTTTATATTCATGAAGTAATGAGTGCTATCGACAGGGGATGTCAAATCGATTTCATATTTTTAGATTTACAGAAGGCTTTCGACACCGTTCCCAACAAGCGTCTTCTAAACAAACTTTTTGCCTATGGAATATCGCCTCAGTTATGTGATTGGATTCGTCATTTCCTGTCAGAAAGGTCACAGCTCGTAAAAACGAACGGTAAGTCATCCAGTAAAACAGAAGTAATATCCGGCGTTCCCAAAGGAAGTGTTATAAGCCCTCTGTTGTTCCTGATCTATATTAACGACATTGGAGACAATCTCAGTAGCAGTCGTAGATTGTTGGCAGAAGATGCTGTCATTTACGATCTTGTAAAGTTATCAGATGAACAAAACGAATTGCAAAATGATTTAGATAAGATATCTGTATGGTGCGAAAAGTGGCAATTGACCCTGAATAATGAAAAGTGTGAAGTTATTTACATGATTACTAAAAGAAATCCACTAAATTTCGATTACGCTATAAGTCACACAAATCTGAAGGCTGTAAATTCAACTAAATACTTAGGGATTAAAATTACAAATAATCTAAATTGGAATGATAACATAGATAATGTTGTGGGTAGAGCAAACCAAGACTAGGATTCATTGGCAGAACGCTTAGAAGATACAACAGGTCAACTAAAGAGCCTGCTTACACCACGCTTATCAGCCATGTTCTGGAGTATTGGTGTGCGGTGTGGGATCTGCATCAGAACTGACGGATGACATCGAAAAAGTTGAAAGAAGGGCAGCTCGTTTTGTATTATGGCGAAATATGGGAGATAGTGCCACAGACATGATACGGGACTTGGAGTGGCAATCATTAAAGGAAAGGCGTTTTTCGTTACGTGCATGACATTTCAGTCACCAGTTTTCTCCTCCGATTGCGAAAACATTCTGTTGGCACCCACCTACATGGGGAGAAATGATCATCACGACAAAATATATGAAATCAGGGGTTCGCACAGAAAAATGTTAGTGCTCGTTTTTCCCCGCGCGCCTTTTGAGAGTGGAACGGTAGAGAGATAACTTGAAGGTGGTTCATTGAACCCACTGCCAGGCACTTTATTGTGAATAGCAGAGTAACCACGTAGATGTAGATGTAGAAGTTCAGCAAAACTGTAATTTCCAGAAAACTATAAATTTATTTCTCCACAAACAACATTTACAGATAATGCAAAAAATGTTCACTGTATTTCACTAGATTAAGTTTACAAAATTATAATTATTTATAAGTTTAGGATACTGAGATTCATTTTCACTGGGAGAGGACCGTGTCTAGGAATACGTCTTCCGAAAATGAACTTCCTTGAACCAGTGAATAGTAGGAACAAATTATTATTTCTAAATGCACAGGCAAAAATTTACAAGTTCAACCTATTACTACAGTTCGAAATGAACTTGTTAACCATTTGCTGTAGGTGATGTGTGTGGTGATGGGAGTGGTGACTACAGAACCTATGCACTAGCAGTCATGGGTCTTTGAGTTTTGGGGCTTAATAAATTCCTCTTGGCGTCGGTTTATGTATATAATATAGCCCAATTATAAATGCAGTGCTACTGTAAAACAGCAGTCTCCATCTGAGGCTATTTGCTCACTCCTCTTCGTTCCACTTAACTACAGTGCGCCAAGTCCTTTCACCCTTTCGCCTTGCTGCGTTTCTGTTCCTTTTGAGATGGGAATTTCTACCACTTTTACTTTTCAATTTTGTAAATTTAATGCCCTCAGCATGAACCTGTTTTCATGTTGACAATATTTCTTTTAAAACATTTATCTTATTCGGCAATAAATTGTTTTCAAACATCGTTATACAAAAATCCTTTACAAATTCATCTTATTACTCTATGGACATAAATGTTCTTACAGTACCTTTGATTAAAGCTATTGACTTTCACAGATAAGACATAAAACTTACCATCGAGTCTTATAAGCTGGTTGTAAAGAAATGTTTTTTATTTATAAAGTTACATATGCATCAGGGCAGTTGTGTTACATATGCCCCTGTTTCCATGGTGATTCTCAATAGGTAATCATCATTAAAACATTTACAGGAAACTACAGCTCTGTTATCATTAACTACAAATCTCTTTCAAAATAACATTTTTATGTATCACACACATCATTTATCAACATAGTTTGAAAAACACTTGAAATTTACTCAGAAAATTTATTAAAACTTTTCATTCCTTTTTATACTAAAATCATCACATTTACTTATTTTTTTATAATTTTTCAATTTAAATGAATCAAGAATGTAAGTTTAATAAATAAGTTTATTTACATACTGCACACATATTTTACATAAAATCAGAAATTTATGTCTCCCCGCATACATATATTATGACAGTCAGTTTTCTATTTTTTATATATAAAAACCAATATTTTCGTTGTATGGCACTTGTCCGCCTCTTTATAAGAGTTTGGCAGTCCTTTTGTTATGTCTTTCTTATCAGATTTCACAGAGTAGCTGCTGCCCCTTATATATATAAATTGGGCAATTCATTCTTTGCCATGTGATTTCTTCTTCCATTTCATACTATTTGGCTGCAAAAAACATTGCTTTGCAGTCCACTATCTGAGACTTTGGGGTTCTTTGCATATTCCATGTACATATGTATTTTGGAATCTGAAACTTTTGTAAATGTTGGAATTTTGCTTTATAACATAACACAATAATTATTTATTTATCATCATCATCAATTAACACTCACTTCCTTTCAGTTCTAGTTCCATATTTTTTTCAGGTCAACTATGTTTCTGACCACAACGGATTTTTGCATCTAGAGTTTACCAGAAAATATGCGTTTGGGGGCAGAACCACTGTATTTCAAAAGGTCTGTAATAAATATATTTACATTTTGCAATTTCGTGATTTGCTTCAAAGGATTTCTTTTTTTCTGTCCACACTTATTTCTTTGCTGGCTGCAAATTCAAGTATTTCTTTGGCTAAGCTTTTACTTTTGTAGCCTAACATTATATCGTCAGTTGTGAAACCAGTGGATTCCTGTTGCAGTGTATTCATGACTACTTCAAAATATGAGATAAATTACCTCCAAGTTCTATGACTTACGTGACAGTAAGTTCTACATAATTTTGCCAATTCTCTCAAATAGCGTCCTATAGGATTGCTAGATAGGTGGTAGACCAATATGTGTGTTACTTGTACTCCCATTTTCTCCATGCCCTCTAACCATACTTTAGCAATAAACTGAAGTCCATTGTCCGACAGTACCGTTTTTGGTGTTGTTCAAATGGTTCAAATGGCTCTGAGCACTATGGGACTAACTTCTGAGGTCATCAGTCCCCTAGAACTTAGAACTACTTAAACCGAACTAACCTACGGACGTCACACACATCCATGCCCGAGGCAGGATTCTAACCTGCAACCGTAGCGGTCGCGCGGTTCCAGACAGTAGCGCCTAGAACCGCTCGGCCACCCCGGCCAGCTTGGTGTTATTATTTCGTCAAAGTATCCTAACATTTTACTAAACACTGCTTTAGCTATAGCTATTCTAATAAAATTCTAATAAAATGCGTATAATCCGAGGAAAGCTTCTAATTGTGTCCATCTTTCGGGGGACGACATTTTTCAATGGCTTTGAGTTTCTCATGGTCCTTTTCTATTCCAGAAGTCATAATGACATGGCCTAAGAATTTTCCTTCCTCACTAATTAAGACTTTTTAAATTTCAAAGTCATAACGCCTTTTTTTAGAGCAATGAATACTTGTTCTAATAATACACAATGTTCTTTCCATTACTGCATAGCTACACTCCTGGAAATGGAAAAAAGAACACATTGACACCGGTGTGTCAGACCCACCATACTTGCTCCGGACACTGCGAGAGGGCTGTACAAACAATGATCACACGCACGGCACAGCGGACACACCAGGAACCGCGGTGTTGGCCGTCGAATGGCGCTAGCTGCGCAGCATTTGTGCACCGCCGCCGTCAGTGTCAGCCAGTTTGCCGTGGAATACGGAGCTCCATCGCAGTCTTTAACACTGGTAGCATGCCGCGACAGCGTGGACGTGAACCGTATGTGCAGTTGACGGACTTTGAGTGAGGGCGTATAGTGGGCATGCGGGAGGCCGGGTGGACTTACCGCCGAATTGCTCAACACGTGGGGCGTGAGGTCTCCACAATACATCGATGTTGTCGCCAGTGGTCGGCGGAAGGTGCACGTGTCCGTCTACCTGGGACCGGACCGCAGCGACGCACAGATGCACGCCAAGACCGTAGGATCCTACGCAGTGCCGTAGGGGACCGCACCGCCACTTCCCAGCAAATTAGGGACACAGTTGCTCCTGGGGTATCGTCGAGGACCATTCGCAACCGTCTCCATGAAGCTGGGCTACGGTCCCGCACACCGTTAGGCCGTCTTCCGCTCACGCCCCAACATCGTGCAGCCCGCCTCCAGTGGTGTCGCGACAGGCGTGAATGGAGGGACGAATGGAGACGTGTCGTCTTCAGCGATGAGAGTCGCTTCTGCCTTGGTGCCAATGATGGTCGTATACGTGTTTGGCGCCGTGCAGGTGAGCGCCACAATCAGGACTGCATACGACCGAGGCACACCGGGCCAACACCCGGCATCATGGTGTGGGGAGCGATCTCCTACACTGGCCGTACACCACTGGTGATCGTCGAGGGGACACTGAATAGTGCACGGTACATCCAAACCGTCATCGGACCCATCGTTCTACCATTCCTAGACCGGCAAGGGAACTTGCTGTTCCAACAGGACAATGCACGTCCGCATGTATCCCGTGCCACCCAACGTGCTCTAGAAGGTGTAAGTCAACTACCCTGGCCAGCAAGATCTCCGGATCTGTCCTCCATTGAGCATGTTTGGGACTGGATGAAGCGTCGTCTCACGCGGTCTGCACGTCCAGCACGAACGCTGGTCCAACTGAGGCGCCAGGTGGAAATGGCATGGCAAGCCGTTCCACAGGACTACATCCAGCATCTCTACGATCGTCTCCATGGGAGAATAGCAGCCTGCATTGCTGCGAAAGGTGGATATACACTGTACTAGTGCCGACATTGTGCATGCTCTGTTGCCTGTGTCTGTGTGCCTGTGGTCCTGTCAGTGTGATCATGTGATGTATCTGACCCCAGGAATGTGTCAATAAAGTTTCCCCTTCCTGGGACAATGAATTCATGGTGTTCTTATTTCAATTTCCAGGGGTGTATTAACGGATCTTCTACGTAAATTGTGAGTTTTTTACTTAAGACTCTTACCAATACCCAATTTAATGCATGTATAAGCACAGAAACCTACGTGTTTAAACCGAGAGATACCAATTTGTAATGGCAACACCTGCCAGCAAAGAGAAAAGCGGTACATTTTCTAGATTCAGCTTCCAGGGTGATTTGGCAGCACCCTAACGTCAGATTCAGACTGGTTGAATATCTAACATTATACAATGTTCACAACATTTCGTCCAACGATTCTGGCCAATCTGCTACTCTTTTCACAATTTTGTTCATTGTCCTGGTGTCAATGATCATTCTCATTCCTATATCCTTTTTGCTTATAATAACGATGGATTATTGTATTCAGTTTTACTACATTCTATGATTCCCCCTTCAATCACTTCGTCAATTTCTTCTTGAATGGCTCGTTTTGTCGCTAATGGTTTCTTCATCATATGACTTCTTTCTTCTTTCGATTACGAATTCTTTCAAGGTAGCCGTTTGTTGCTGATAACTGAAATTTTTGTCCAGTGTTTTTTTTTACTTTGCATCCATAATGCCTTCTGGATCCTGCATAAAATAACGTCTACTTCACTTCTTTCATAATCTGGTAATGTTATATTTCCTTCATAAATTTACTCTTCTTGTTTCATGTCTTGATTTGGCAGATTTTCATACAGAGTAAGCACTTCCTTTTGTACTAACATTTCTGTAGAACTTGTAACGCTGGTGATGCATATACTCCTATTTCCATCTATTGAACTATCAATTTTTTCCTTATTTTGTTACCTGAAGATATGACATTTCTGTGTCTTTATACATTGTATTTTACCATTTGTATATATATATATATATATATATATATATATATATATATATGCATTTATGTCCTTATAATTTGTTTGTTTTGTAAATATTATTTGTATTTTTACACTGGGTCTTGCCTAGGGAAAACTATGCTATCAAATGATTACATCGATGGGTCGTGTGGAGAACAAGTGCTTAGGATCTTTGGTAGTGTTAACTCTGCCGGGTGGAGCACTGGCAGAGAAGAGGGTCTGGTTGGAGTAGGGCAGTGGAGCAGGTGTGTTGTGTGACGCTCCCTCGAGTTGCCACGCTTTCGGGGTTTGGCAGCATGTAAATTGCGCTCGACTTGCTATGATGGTTTCTGATACGGTGTTGCCCACGGGAAGCATTAGCTGGCGCACATCAAGAGCCCGTTTCGCCTGGTGACCATGTCGAGAAGAAGGTTTACCAACTTCCAGCTTCTGCAACAGCGACGGCCGACAATGAGTGACTGTCGCCACCTCCCCGATCGACGACTGCAAGCCTTCAATCAACCAACAAGGAAGACTAAAAGCACGTAAAGTTTTAGAACTGTATGGCAGCACTGACCTTTTAAAATTTGCCTCAAAATTACAGAAACTTAGCATGAACATTTGTTGCTCATTGTCCCAATTGCATTACCAAGCTAGGTCCCTTCCTTTTATGGAATGAACCCGAGTGTCATTGAAATTCAAACGCCAGCATTAAAGTAATATCATTCCACTTCACTGCTTTAATTTCAAAGTTCAATTAAAGTATTCATAGCTGGCTACAATATTTAGATTACACAAGCACAAATTCAGAGTGCAATTTTGTTACCATATTTTAGTGTACCTGTGACCTCAGCTTGTACGTACTAAATTTTACTGTTGTTAATTGTTCAGAATCATTTAATTCGAGTTCAAAGTTAAATCTGTTATTTCTAAATTGCGTGGATACAAGTAGCTTTTGAAATGATTGTTGAGGTAGCCCAAAACTAACCTTATTTTATTGAATTTCGTAGTGCTTCAGAAACAAAGTTCACTATTAATTTCAGTCACTAAATTAACTTTCAATTTTCCGGTTTTATTAATTCTTTTGCTAAATTAAGTCAGAGTGTAGCGAAATTTATTACTTCTGACAAACATTCAGTTTTCACACAACACATGTCAACCTTCAGCTGCCACACTTTTAGTGCTAAATATATGTGCAATAATCTTTCATTTTCAGTTATTATAGTAGTTGTCCATGGGACTGGCGACCGTAATTTTCCCCAGATCTCAAATATCTAATTAACGCCAATTAATTGTTAACGTAACGACTGCAAATTTACTTTCATTATTAAATTTACCCCTTTTCAAAATTAATTTCCACCAATTTCATTTGCATTTTTCCTTTCATTTAGCTATAACCCTTTCCTCCCTCTTTACCAACAGATTAACTTTGGTGACGATTGCTTTTCCCAAATTTCCATTAGGTACACACGGTTTAATCTTTCACTGTCATTAAGGTCGATAAGTGAGGGGGAGGTTACAAACTGAGGTTTTCTTAGATATCTTTTTCTCCTATTTTTGAATCACGTATCTTGTCGCTCTGTTTATCTTCATCTGAGTCAGAATCTTCAAAGTCAATTTCGGGTTTCAACATAAAAATTGTTTCTAATATTGTCGTAAATTCCGTAACTCATGCAGTGTTCCGTGCATTGTAATTAGATCTTTCTTTCCTTCTGGAGCAGTAACATATTTTCCTTTATCAACAGTTTCTCATCCGAACTGTCTTCTTTATCTTAACGTATGACGTCACCTCGAGCTTTTGATTGATTGTAATTGTGGTGTCACCGCCAGACACCACACTTGCTAGGTGGTAGCCTTTAAATCGGCCACGGTCCGTTAGTATACGTCGGACCCGCGTGTCGCCACTATCAGTGATTGCAGACCGAGCGCCGCCACACGGCAGGTCTAGTCTAGAGAGACTCCCTAGCACTCGCCCCAGTTGTACAACCGACTTTGCTAGCGGTGGTTCACTGTCTACATACGCTCTCATTTGCCGAGACGACAGTTTAGCATATCCTTCAGCTACGTCATTTGCTACGACCTAGCATGGCGCCATATTCAGTTACTATTCTGAACAGATAATATTGTGACTCATGTACCGTCAAGAGCGACGTTCATCGTTAATGGATTAAAGTTAAGTATCAAACTAATTACGTCCGCTTTCGGAATTCTATTTTCTTGTCATGGTCCAGACCTCACGTCTGTATAGTTCTTCCCTCCTCACGCCAGCCTGCGTGAGCTAAAACGCGTGCATTTCGGCCTCCTCTAGTAACACGGTGTTGGCTCTTCAGCCAACACAACAGTAATCCTCACGGATTTCTATACCTTGCGTATATTCATTCTTAAGAACTTCATCAGCATCTTATCTTCTTCGTTATTACGGAATGATTATTCTGCAATACTCATCATTCCATCTTCTGCTCAACACTTGTCCATGACTATGTTATCTTCCCTAACCATTGCAGTTCGCGATCTTTGCACGGCGTGATTTAATTGACGACTAAACCTTTTTCCTTTGTCGGCAGCACACGAGCTCTGCGCGGCTCATTTTAATAATCTCTCTCTTTCCATTTCACCGTTTGTTTCCCCAAAATTTTGGGTCGTTTCAACGCTACATTTTTCGCCATTACATTGCCTTAAACGGTTATAGAGATAATCCATCTCTAAACGCCTTAACTACAAGCGAAAAATTTCCCACTCGCCCTGTGACGTCACACTCAGCTTGTACAGCTACTGACACGGGTGTTTCCGCTTCTGCTCGCTGCTGGCTGTCGTCACTCGCTGGAGAAGCGCTCTTGTTCTTAGCCGACCATGAATCATACTTCTGACCATCTGTTGCAGAAGTCGCATTGTCTCGCACGTTAGTAACACGGTACTGGTGTGCTTTAATATTTCTGTCTATTCCCACCACTATTCCTTCGTCCGTCAGGCCCCTATCACCACTATTCCTTCGTCCGTCAGGCCCCTATCATTTGTGGATCTTAGTTTTCTGCTTCACATTTACATAATCATTACGCCATACGTTTCCCTTAGTGCGTTTATTTGACCTAAGCCTGCCTCTGTCTCTTCCCTTTTGCACCATTTATACTCTGTACCTGTTATCATGTTTGTGATTGTTGTGTCTATGGTTCCTAAGCCGCCTGGAGTGGCCGCGCAGTTAGAGGCGTCATTTCACGAATCTGGTGGCCACTCCTGCCAGAGGTTCGAGTCCTCCCTCGGGCATGTGTGTGTGTGTGTGTGTGTGTGTGTGTGTGTGTTGTTATCTTTAGCATAAGTTATTTTAAATTACTTTATGTAGTGTGTAAGTCTAGGGACCGATGACATCATCAGTTTGGTCCCATACGAATTCACACGTATTTGAACATTTATGGTTCCCATTGTATTCGTTAAGCCGGAAGTTATTATTTTCAAGCCACTTGTCGATCACATTTTCTAAGAGCGATGAAAAGGATTTTTGGTTGACCCACATAATTTTTTAAGTCTTCCGGTATTTTTTTCCAAACTTCTCAAATTATATCGGAACACGACCTTCGATTCCGTAAATAAGTCAGTTTCCTATACCGTGACCCACAGAATTGTTCCCTTGTCATTTAACCTTTTCCTTCCAACATCTTCACGATAATAAATTCGCTCCAATGACTGTTTCGTATTTGTTTGGACCAATATTCATCCAAAAACTTGTGCCTAAACTTACCGAATATTGTTTCTTCAGCACTTAGTTTGATCCCCCTCCGTTTAGCAGTGCTATTTACTTTTTCCTGATCCATGACATTATCTTTATTGTAGGCAATCCTGTCTACCACATATATAGTTGCAGTGTTGATTTTTCCTTTGAAAATAACGGAATTTTCTGTGAATACCCAAATTTTTGCTGTTACACTTCTCTTCACATTCTTGTATTCTTTCATTTAATAATTTCTCAGATTTGCGAGCAATAGTTCTCGTTTGCCTCCAGCAATTGCCCTTCTTACAAGCTAAATTTTGTCCTGAACATAAGTTTCTACAATAGGATGACATTTTCTTGAACTTTCTCTATTTCAATATCAAGTCTTTCCTTAATATCATTGATTTCTCCTGCATGCTATTACAATTTTGAATTAGGTAGTCAGTCTCTATTTTCACGTTTTTCATTTCATTAGTTTTGATATCTGATTTGTTGCCTACATTTTCGAGGTTCTGGTTAACTTTATCTCCTTGTTTGTTCATATATTTTTGTACAGTTTTCTTGTTTTTTACACTCACTCGTGGGTAGAAGGACGATGAAGATGTGCGATTTTAGATATGATGTATTGCGAGCTCTGTGTATCATATGCGTGCGTGAATAACATTATATTGAACAACAGTATCAAGTATTTTTTTATTTATTGAAGTGAAGAGAAGAACATATAAGGAGGATTGTCTTGTTGCGACAAACTCCGGTGTTTTCGGAGTCCACCGCCTGCAGCTACAATTAACATGTAAGCGAAGTCCGATGGCCAAAAGATACAGATAAGCACTGAACATTTTAATAACGCAATCGCATTATATTCTACAAAAATGTGTCTTCATGCGCATAGTCGATAATATTTAAGTGTCAGCGTGCGAACTATTCAACAAAACAGAATCGATATGATGACCCACTTCATGAAATGCTGCAAAGAGCTTTGGAGTTTAATCGAGGACTGGTGATCAGGAACTTTACACCCCCCCCCCCCCTCCCTGTCAAATACTGCAGCAAAAATTTCATCCACCACCAGGATTCGAACCAGCTTATTTCCGAGTCGAAAGACAGCGCACAGGAGTGCACCAGCGAAATTGGCTAAGGAGGTGGGTAATTGCCATATTCAACTGTGAGAGTGTACTGGTCCTCGATAGTCTGCCTTTCTTCCCCTCCTGATAACACATGGGCGACCAAATAAAATGTTTTGTAACGCGTTAAATATCGTGAATATTTACGACCGATTATACGTTTGTAGCAGACATGTGACACTCTCAGTAAATTCTCTCCTCTCTTCAGCATGAACTACCTTAGCACGCCTCGAATCTGCTCGGAATCAAACACGCCTTCAATTTGCCGCAGAGATTTACTGTGAACATTGAGAGCGATTTGTGGGGAGAACTGGGAGGGTTGTGTCTCGGTAGAAAATGTCGAATAAAGCTGCCATTAATGTTTGAATATGCATTAGTTTTAGAGAAACCGACATGCAAGACCAATGTAGCCGTGTACGTTCGAAAAAAAGATGAGAGAGAGAGAGAGAGAGAGCAGGGGAGAGGGCGGGTAAAGTCATCGTTTAATGTCGTCTTCCCTCTTTTTTTTTACGCTGTCGTTTGTTTTCATCTATTTTGCCAGCTTCGAGACGTGAGGTTTCAATCCTAGCCATGTTACAGATTATGATGAAATTTAGTTGCAAGACTACAAGACATTTTTAATTTGTACGACGTAATCCTTGTATCGTTTGATTTCACATGAGCGTAGTATGTATTCAGTATCGGCACCTTAAAAACTCATGGCTGTGCCCAACACGTAGCTTAAACCCAAGACCTTTGCTTCATAACTGGATGCAATCTCTACATTACATACTCCCACACTAAGTAGCCTCCTTCACCACTCAGAAAGAACTTCGTACAAATGGACTTCTATAAACAAAATATCGTTTACGCTGTTATTTCGGAAACCTACGAGAGCAAACACAGTTAATAGGTGTCAACCTCCAGAAAAAAAAAAATTAAGTAGTCGTATACCTTAACAAAGCCTGGTTATACGGACTCGTTAAACAAAGAATGGTGCCAACAGTTGTGCTTGGGGAGGAACTGCTATCCCGTGAACCGGCAGAAGTATCTAAAAAGTGATCCTGTTCTATCATTGCTCTGCTATCGGCTCGTTACAGCCCAGTGATGCTCCCTGTCTCGCGGGGTGGGAGGTGTCGAAGGGACGACGAGAACGATCAATACCTCCCATATGGCTCGCCTCGGCCGGTGGGGTGAGCGTGGGTGGAGCAGGTGTCTGTCTCCATGGTTACGGCCGGAGCAGACGGCGCCGGCGAAGGGGTGGAGTCCGCAGCCAGCAGCAGCCGCGGCCAGACGCCTTGCTCGCGCCGCTCTTCAGGTAAGCCACACCCGCAGCCCAGAAGTCTACCCGACAGAACGCACTTCTGAAATTCAATTCTAATTCATCTTTGCGTCGCTTCAGGTCGTTTCTTTCGTGGTAATATAGTTGCTAAAGATCTTAGGTAGACTTCCTATTTGGTGCATAAAAGTAGGCTGACTTCTAACTTGCAGCAGCAAAACCGTGATACGGTCTTAGTTTACCGTAGAAGCAAGGAGCAAATTCGACTGAACTTGACAGACACTTTAAGAATGTATTGCAACTCTTGAAAGCTAAAACAAAATAGTCAGCAAGGAAATCATATTGAATGGATGATGTCTTCACTTTCGTTACACAAAAAGTAACTCAAAAATAATTTTTGGGTAGTTATTCACTTCGAAGTCTTAATCGAACCGTCACAGCGGAAAAGTGACCAATTCGCTGATTTATTAAGATCACGAAAGAGCTATTTATCTACACAGCTACATGATTTTTTTGTAAATAACTCGCCATTTGCTTGACCGAAGGTTTCCTAGTTGAGGAAAATGCTGTCTTTCTTATAATAAATAACATATATTTACAAACTGCGCTGTCTTGTGACGTGAATTTCGTAGGTTGGAGTCTCTCCTTGCCCTAAATGTGAGTTTTTGTGGGTTTTAAAATTGCCACTACTGGATGAGTCATTCAGACTGACAGAAAGTTATCGCGGAAATGATTTCAGGTACACTTAAACAACGAATATGACATTATACAAGTAAATAATCAAGATTATAAGGTAATGAATACTGTTCATGATAAGTGTATCAAAAGGTGTGCTGTCTGCATGGCCAAGTTGCGAAAAGTCAGTTTAAGTTTAGAAGCTACTATGTGAAAATAAAAAAGAGAGAAGCCAAAGCCATTTGACTCGCCGTGTATCAAAATGTGTCATTTTAGAAAAATTTTTGAGTTTACGACTTGAAAACTTTCAGATTATATTTCTGTTGAACGTTCCTCTTGTTTGTGCTGTTAAGTAATTTATGCAAAATGAGCTGTAAATTCTCAAAATTAATCATTTTCATTCATAGTGTAATGCGCTTCACACGAGGTACACAGTGTCAGGAGCTTTCTTGTCGCATAGGAGAATGACTAGAGTGATATATAGAAAAATAAGGTCGCTGTTAGAGATTTTTTTCATTTCTTGTAAAAGTAACTCTCTTCCCGAAGAAATGCAAACAGTAAACACTTCATATAATAAATCCTTGTTTAAAGCAAAAAAAGAAAACAATATATCTGTTATCACTCTGCTTCTTAACAATTGCAAACAGCTAACACTTCATATACTAATTACTGGCCGCGCGGTTTAGGACGCCATGTCGCGGATTGCGCGACCCCTCCCGCCGGAATTTCGAGTCCTCCCTCGGGCATGGGTGTGTATGTTCTTCTTAGCATAAGTTAGTTTAAGTAGTGTCTAAGTCTAGGGGCCGATGACCTCAGCAGTTTGGTCCCTTAGGAATTCACGCATATTTGAACATTAGTTACTGATTCGAGTACAAAAAAAGTGATTTGTTACTTATGGGACTCACTGCTGAAGCCAGCGATAGTGAGAACGATCTCATCAATTAAACATTTTAATTACAGTGAATACTGAGTACAAGAAACAATTATTGTTGTTCATACTAGTTCGCATCTGTTAGCTCAGTTTATATTCCATGGCAGCGTAACACATGATGCGTTAAAGTTTTTCCTAGTTACTACTAGGTTCTCACTAAACCCGAAATGGATTTTAGGGTGCATAACATATAGATATAGATTCACATAACAGATTACAGTTGATATGGTGTAAAATGAACTTCCAAATAAGCAAACAGGACGCAAGATAGATCGGAAGTTAAGGAGAACAATTTGTGAAATCTCAGACGCTGTAGCTATCGTTAAGTCAAAAGTTTGAAGATTCTTGTGTAGAATCAGCAAAGAACTTCTATCTACAGGGCTATTACAAATGATTGAAGCGATTTCATAAATTCACTGTAGCTCCAATCATTGACATATGGTCACGACACACTACAGATACGTAGAAAAACTCATGAAGTTTTGTTCGACTGAAGCCGCACTTCAGGTTTCTGCCGCCAGAACGCTCGAGAGCGCAGTGAGACAACATGGCGACAGGAGCCGAGAAAGCGAATGTCGTGCTTGAAATGCACTCACATCAGTCAGTCATAACAGTGCAACGATACTTCAGGACGAAGTTCAACAAAGATCCACCAACTGCTAACTCCATTCAGCGATGGTACGCGCAGATTAAAGCTTCTGGATGCCTCTGTAAGGGGAAATCAACGGGTCGGCCTGCAATGAGCGAAGAAACGGTTGAACGCATGCGGGCAAGTTTCACGCGTAGCCCGCGGAAGTCGACGGATAAAGCAAGCAGGAAACTAAACGTACCACATCCTACGGTTTGGAAAATCTTACGGAAAAGGCTAAAGCAGAAGCCTTACCGTTTACAATTGCTACAAGCCCTGACACCCAATGACAAAGTCAAACGCTTTGAATTTTCGGCGCGGTTGCAACAGCTCATGGAAGAGGATGCGTTCAGTGCGAAACTTGTTTTCAGTGATGAAGCAACATTTTTTCTTAATGGTGAAGTGAACAGACACAATGTGCGAATCTGGGCGGTAGAGAATCCTCACGCATTCGTGCAGCAAATTCGCAATTCACCAAAAGTTAACGTGTTTTGTGCAATCTGACGGTTTAAAGTTTACGGCCCCTTTTTCATCTGCGAAAAAAACGTTACAGGACACGCGTATCTGGACATGCTGGAAAATTGGCTCATGCCACAACTGGAGACCGACAGCGCCGACTTCATCTTTCAACAGGATGGTGCTCCACCGCACTTCCATCATGATGCTCGGCATTTCTTAAACAGGAGATTGGAAAACCGATGGATCGGTCGTGGTGGAGATCATGATCAGCAATTCATGTCATGGCCTCCACGCTCTCCCGACTTAACCCCATGCGATTTCTTTCTGTGGGGTTATGTGAAAGATTCAGTGTTTAAACCTCCTCTACCAAGAAACGTGCCAGAACTGCGAGCTCGCATCAACGATGCTTTCGAAGTCATTGATGGGGACATGCTGCGCCCAGTGTGGGAGGAACTTGATTATCGGCTTGACGTCTGCCGAATCACTAAAGGGGCACATATCGAACATTTGTGAATGCCTAAAAAAACTTTTTGAGTTTTTGTATGTGTGTGCAAAGCATTGTGAAAATATCTCAAATAATAAAGTTATTGTAGAGCTGTGAAATCGCTTCAATCATTTTTAATAACCCTGTAATTTCGGGTGTATCGAAGTTTTTCAGCTAAAGACTTGCAGATAAATGTTGCTGGTATAATCTATCTGATCTAAAGTATTATTTGTAAACGTGATGGAATGTGTCCGCCCATCGCTTTTGTAACAGGTTCAACTCAGCTGAGGACACTTTTCAGTGAAGCGATTGCAGGGGATGGCAGCCTTTTCTTCCGCAAGGTCCAAAACTTGAGAAGGTAGTGATGCCAGGCAATGGGGCCTGGAGCAAAGTCAACGTTTTAACTCATACCATTGATGTTCCATTGACTTCAGGTCCGAACTCTGGGCAGCACAGTCCATTTCAGGAAGGTTGTTGTCCACAAACCATCGCCTCACAGATGCTGCTTTATGACAGGTTGGATTGTCACGCTGACGCCAATAATCATCGTCTCGGAACGGTTCCAATACCATACGCAGTACGCATTGCTGTTAAAAGTGCTCATATCCTTCCGCATTTACGGTTTTCTTAGGCCCAATAAGGAGACCAATCCCATAACCACGAAAAACAGCCCCACACCGTAACACCACAATCTCCGTACTTTTCTGATCGCACTACACATGCTGGCAGGTAACTTTCTGTGGACGCTCGCGAACTCAAACCCTCTCATCGGATTGTCACATACAGCGTGATTCATGACATCAATTACTGATTTCCCGCCATCCTCCCGCTGATTGCATCCGTTTTTTATAACTACCTTCCATAATGCTTAACGATCACTTGCGACAGTGCATTAGGTCTGTCTTATCTTGGTTTAGTTGTGGTTGTTCCTTCACGTTTCTACTTCACAGTCAATCGACTTGGACAGGTTTAACAGGGATCAAATGTCCCTGGTTGATTTGTTACTCAGGTGACATTCAATGAGTAGTCGATGTTCGAAGGCACTGAGCTCTCCAGACCAATCCATTCTGCTGTCAGTGCTTTTCAACTGACAATACAATACTCCCCGCCTCCTTTTACAACCTAAGACAAAAAAAACGACAGTCCATGAAGGAATTATCCGACTGGGACGGGAATCAGCAGGGTTTGCCAAGTATGAAGACCAGCAGAAGAAAGTCTCGCCGTGTTAGCTTGCTGAAATGTAAGCCCAGGATCACTTGCCATGATGGGCATCAAAACGGGGCGTAGAAAACCATCTACTTACATCTGTGCTGTAGGGGTGCCACGGGTGATAACTGAAGGAGTCCTGCTATGAAAAGGAAATGACTCCAGAGCATCGTTCCTGGTTGTCAGGCTGTTAGGAAGGTGACAGTCATATAGGTATCCCACTGCTGTCTGGGGTCATCAAAGCTCAGTTCGAAGCGGGACTCATCACTGAAGACAATTCCACTCAGTCAATGAGATTACAGGCCGAAGACATGTCTCGAGACGCCACGGACGGATGTGAGATACCAAACACACTTTCGCCCACCGTGCTGTCCGACAACGATGAGTGACGCTCTGGTGTGCCATTCTTTTCACAGCATGACATCTTCGGTTGTTACCTGCGACACTCTTACAGCACAGCGGTCCGTCGACGATATAGTGTACCATATTTTGTTGCCCTTCATGGCAAGCGATCCTGGGCTTACTATTCAGCAAGCTAATGCCCACCCACAGACGGCGAGAGGTTCTGCTGCCTGTCTTCATGCTTGCCAAACCTTACCACTGCCAGCAAGGACGCCAGATCTCTCCACAGTTAAGAAAGTTGGTGGCATAACGGGCAAGGCCTTCCAACCAGTTCGGGATTTTGCCGCTCTAACGCACCAATTGGACATAATATGAGACGATATCCCTCAGGAGGGCATCCAGCAATTCTAATGCCAATACGAATAACTGCTTGCATAAGGCCCAGATATGGACCAACACGTTACTGATTTGCTCAGTTTCTGAAGTTCTTCCTCTTGAATAAGTCGTCCAACTTTTTTGAAATAGTAATCATTTGTATGTCAGTACGTGAGCTATCTTACTTCCAGCGATTTCCGTCGCATTTTCTTAGAGTTTGTGTTGGTTAGTCCTCCTCTCGTGGCATCTAGTGGTCAGTACCACATAACATAGGTGTCTCCGGATACTTTTGATCTGAAATGTGTAATATGGAGCATTTACATGTTTAGCAGTGTATCCATACCGGCAGTTAGAGGAATGCCATTAATACGATTAACTGACGTTCAAGGCGTAAGCCTGTTGAAAAAATATAGTAAGACTATTCTGTTTCTATTTTGTAAATGAGTTTTCTGCTTTGAGTTCGTGTCACTAGTGGCGATGTCTGTGGTGTTATCTACTTCCTACAGACATGATGATAAAAACGGACAAGAATCAGCAGTGCACATGAACAGCAGCGACGCTACAGACTATACCGGCCGCGCGTGGTAGATTACGTCACTTCACCATTTCATGTCCCTTGGCAGCTCAAGAAGATAGTTCCAATAAACTACACAATGACGGTTCTGAATCAACATAATGGTTTTCATAGCTTGTATTTTTTTATTTTTTTAACGGGGGAAACTCTTTCTCAATGCTGTGTTTAGGAAACCACAATGTACAACCACCCGTATTGTTGAGGCAGAGGTAAGGTAGCTTTCTCAGTATCTTGCCTCCACTCGTGAGAGGGGCAATGCGGCTTGTGAACACCGTTCGGTTTGTCAACGTGGCTCGAAGGATTACACAACGCTTAAGTTCATGCGCTCATTGCCACTTCGCGGAAGGCAGATGGTCATAAACTGGTGTTCATCGCATCTACATCACTCTATAGTTACACCACTGTCCTGAGGCTCAAAATATTAAAATTCTGCCTCTTAGTGATCACTGACGACAACTACATACAAATTGCGATTTAAACAACACGAAATCGTCTCCACACAATCTGTTTTGCCCTAAACGTCCTTTACGAGATATAGTACAAGCACCCCAACACGAAGTAGTTGGCCAAGAGAACATCTCGAATGAAAACTGGAATAATGACGTAGAGTTCTCTTGACCGACGAGTACGGTATTTGTCTGGCACCTGGTGACCGTCAGTGAAGACTGTGGTGGTGGATAGGTATCAATGTCTGTCCCTCAGGTTCAGCATGGAGGTGGCTCAGTCGTGTTCTGGGCGGTAAGATGTACGGATGTCGGAAGCCACTCATCGCTATCGAGGCTAATTTGAAGGATACCATTTGAAACTTGCAGCGTGTCTTCGCAAGAAGCCTCCTCTCGCACTGAATAGTGTCATAAGAGTGTCTATGAATGGGACATGGTTGAGCAGTAACATCTATGCACATTGTGGACAGTATTTCAAGGAGGACATACTCATGTTACAATGATTGGGGCGGATCAAAATGATACTGAAGTTTCACCCAGCAACAGACTGATTTCACCGAAGTGCACTTTCGAATGAACTTTTCGTAGTTTCAAAGGGCTTGTGTTTTCATTCCATAATAAACAAATAAACCAGCTACAGGTGGCATACACCCAGATTTAATGCCCGGTTTCGTCCGTCAAAAGCGATCAGCTGTGGGAAACGATTGTCTGATGATGCTACAATCTGGCTGCCGAAATCGGTTATAAAACCAAATTTTAGGTGACTTGTTACAGTTTTATCTGTATACCATTTATAACAGCCGATGTGCCCGCGACAAGCCATACGTGCATTTACTACATTTTGAATCTCTGTTTACCTAGAATCTAAGCACACAGACGCTTTCAGATATGGAAGGCAGTGCACACCACCCTTGGGGCAGTTCATCCGCCTGCAGTAAAAAGTTTTCAGATGAGCAGTACAAGCACTCATCAGTCATCCTCACGACATGTACTGATAGAAATGGAAACTATTACAGCCTGAGGCATCAGTCAGATATTTCTCAGAGTAGCACTTGCAACCTACGTCCTCAGTTATTTGCTGGATGTATTCCAATCTCTGTCTTCCTCATCAGTTCTTGTCCTCTACCGCTCCCTCTAGTACCATGGAAGTCACTCCTTGATGTCTTAACAGATCTCCTATCATCCTGTCCCTTCTCCTTGTCAGTCTTTTCCACATATTCCTTTCCTCTCCGATTCTGTGCAGAACCTCCTCATTCCTTATCTTATTAGTCCACCTAATTTTCAACATTCGTATGTAGTACCAAATCTCAAATGCCTCGATTCCCTTCTGTTCCGGTTTTCCCGCAGTCCAGTTTTCACTACCATACAACGCTGTGCTCCAGACGTACATTTTCAGAAATTCCTTAGTCAAATAAACGCCTATATTTGATACTAGTAGAATTCTCTTGGCCAGGAGTGCCTTTTTGCCGGTACTAGTGTGTTCTTGACGTAGTCCTTGCTCCGTTCGTCATTGGTTATTTAGCGGCGTAGGATGTAGAATTCCTTAACTTCACCTACTTCGTGACCATCAATCCTGATGTTAAGTTTCTCGCTGTTCTCATTTCTGCTACTTCTCATTACTTCCGTCTTTCTTCGGTTTACTCTCAATCCATATTTTGTACTCATTAGACTGTTCATTCAGTCAGTAGATCATGTAATTCTTCTTCACTTTTACTCAGTATAGTAATGTCATCAACGAATCGTATCATTGATATCCTTTCATCTTTAATTTTAATCCCATTCATGAATCTTTCTTCTCATTTTCATCATTGCTTCTTCGATGTACAGACTGAGCAGTAGGGACAAAAGACTACGTCCCTGTCTTAATCCGAGCACTTCGTTCTTGGTCTCGTTCTCTTGGCTCTTGTACATATTTTATATTACCTGTCTCTACCTATAGCTTACCCCTATTTTTCTCAGAATTTCTAACAGCTTGCACCATTTTATACGCCGAACGCTTTTTCCAGGTCGACAAATCGTTTGAACGTTTCTTGATTTTTGTTTAGTCATGCTTCCATCATCAACCGCAACATTTACCGTTCCTAAAGCCAAACTGATCGTCATCTAACACATCTCCAATTTTCTTTTCCTTTCTTTTCCTCCTTTAAGAGATCGTAAATTATCACCATTAGTATGAGGTGTGACCTCCACGGATGCGAATACACGCTTGTATTCGTTGAGGCATGGAAGCAAACCTCTTCCGATTGTCATCGTGAGCAATTTCTTTCCATGCAAGAAACACATGCTGTGTCGATTCCTGAAGATTGCTGTCTAGAGGCTGGTATGAGAGTATATTCCTTCCCATTGCATCCCATTCACTCTGCAAGAGCGACTTAACAGAAGACCACGCAGACCATTTGGGGATCCATACGTTTTTCGAGATATTTATCGATCGAACTGCAATTTGGGGTATTGCATTATCCTACTGGAATATGCCATATGGTACCCTGGTCATAAAGGGTATGCCAACTGGGTATACATTCTTGCCACCAACTGGCGAACATGTAATCTCCCTTCAATTATTACAAAATCAGTCCTGCTGTCATCCAATAGATATCCACAGCCTGGTTTTAGGAGACTGCGCGGTATGGGTCTCGAGAATCGCCATCTCCTGTGGTCTCTCACCAGATCGTCTAAGAACACATTGGCGTCTCACTGACAGACCACAGAAGTGAGAAGCGTCGCTGACCATCACAGAATTTCACTTTATGTCCCATTTGACTCTCGCTCTAGACTACATAAGTCTCGATTGTCTCTGATATGGTTGTCAAGGGTTAGACACTCACAAGAACTAGAGATCTCATTCCAGCTTTTAGTAATCTGTTCCAGACTGCACGTGATGGTATTCTGCCTATAATTAATGCTCTGATTTCAACTGTTGTTATTCGTCTATTCGTCAGAGCCGGTTATACAGTGCTACGATCTTCTCGTTATGTAGTCCGAAAGTAAGCTGAGCGTGTCGTCCTGTATGCATGCTGTGTTGTGATCACTACCTGCATCGTTTCAGTAACGTTAGACACACCAAATAGACTTGTTATACTCACAACATACTTCATCCGTAAAAAAGCTTTTTGTTCTACACTGAAATTAATGAAATTATGCTCTCATGAAGACAATATGAACTGACTTCACCCCTTAATTTGTCGACTGACAGCACTGCTGGTGAAACAGGGGAGGACGGCTGTTGCTAGCTGTGTAAAGTGGGCTAAGAACCCAGCGGACGAGTATCAACACTCAGTGCAGATGTCCGGGAGTGTGATGCCACCTTAGGCATTGTGTGGCGACAATCGGTAGTACACCGTATGACCTCCCAGCGGTTCTGGTTTGAGTCCAGCGACTTGCAGGGTGGTGTGGGTGGGCAGCAGAAGACGGATGACGTCTTTATAGTGGCACAAGGAAACGGACGTGATGTTAGCGGTGAGTTGCGGTAGCTTTGGGCTTTGTAGCGACGATACAGAAACTTGTATGTCCGCTGAACTGGCCGACCGCAAGATCTGCAACGCCTGACATTCTCGCCACCTCGGTGGTGGGCGTCGGCCCTTCTAGTCCAGTTGCCATCGGGGGTAAATCGTCTTCTGGAAATCAGAATTGGTATTATTTTTTGGTGTAGTTGCACGCTTATGACGATGTGAAAGTAAGAAGTCGTTCACCTGCCCGAAATAAGACGGACCGTTGGTCGTTGTGAGTATGAAGACATTAATAGTGTAAGAAAGTCAATATGAAATCGCGTCGACTCATTTTGAATGCAGCGTTAACCTAGCACCGCAATGTCCACTAAACCGATCTCTGAGGCTGAAGTCAGACCCAGATCTCCACATTATGCAGACAATATTTCACAGCATGAGCTGTCCACTCAGTCACTAGGAACTTAATACCAGCTTAAGTCTGGTGCGACTTCTCAATTATGGCTTTTAACTCAACAATGTTTTCTGTGATGTTTCTTGTCTAACGGCACTGAGAGAGGGCATCATCGTCACCACCACCACCACCATCACCATCACCACCACATGCGTATCCACAATATGTTCTTCTTAACTGTCTGCTATTACATGACGATACTTTGAAATCTGTTACTATACATTGATAAGGAGTGCTAAGCTCCTCGACATGGTCGCATCTCGAGAAATCTCGTGCCCTTGGACGGCTTAGGACTCGGAAAGCTCAATTCATTCACGAGACGTGGAGTGTAGCTGTCTTCTTCTGGTCGGTTGCAGATTAATACGGTAACGATGCTGCAGGGCGCGTTGGTCAATGACAATGTGAGGAGGGACTTTTACCCCAAGACAGCGAGAATGCTCTGTGACTACCATACGCAGAGAGATAGGTAATAAATTAAACAGTATGCTCGAGGTGATAGAAATATGTGGAGCGCTGTCTGGTATACTTTGACGATTTATGTGTTTGAGAATTAACACTGAATGGATGTACTGAACAGTAATCTATCCATGCTCGCACTGATACTCCCAGAGTGGAGAAGGGGTGGTTTAGCTATGATACTGAAATTAAGGAAACATGCTGTCACATCACTGGCCGGTGTTGAAGTTACTGTAAAACTTCTAAAATTATTCCCGCTATCAGCTGTGATATTTATTATTAGAGTACATCAATGGTGTCTTTTCCATCCCATCCATGCCTTGGTGTGCTGTTGGTTACTACATAATGATTGACTGACAACGATTCTTTGAGTTCGGGAATGAGTTTTGTTTATGGGTAACAACTTCTGGGGGTTGCTAGCAGCGAGAAAGTGATAGCGTACATGAGTGAAATATGAGGAATCATTTGAAAGCGAATGCAGAGTCGTCAGCTATTCTGTCAGTGTGAGAGACAAGTCTAAATGTAGAGCTCGTGGATCACCTTCGGACTATAGTTTGGAGACCTACGCCAACGCCATAAAACTCTTCTAGTTTGCTTATGTTGTAATTGTCTTTTATTTAAATTCAACGGATGTGTGGAGTGTTATTCTATCCACCATAAGAATATGGTTTACACTGTGCAAAGTCTATTTTCCTGTGACAGGCCATGGATCAGAACTTCGTAACGTTAGTTTAGAACCTGACAGAGGCCTTGAAGTCCTGGCCGAAAAAAAAGACATGTTTGGCAGTGTACAAAAGCGTGTTAGAAAATAGTGTTTGAAACATCTAAACAGGACCAGAGAGAAACCTCCTGGCAGATTAAAACTGTGTGCCGGACCGAGACTGGAACTCGGGTCCTTTGCCTTTCGCGGGAAGGTAGGAGACGAGGTACTGGCAGAAGTAAAGCTGTGAGGACGGGGCGTGAGTCGTTCTTGCGTAGCTCAGTTGGTAGAGCACTTGCCCGCGAAAGGCAAAGGTCCCGACTTCGAGTCTCGGTCCGGCACACAGTTTTAATCTGCCAGGAAGTTTCATATCAGCGCACACTCCGCTGTAGAGTGAAAATTTCATTCTAGGACCAGAGAGATTTAGTACAGTCTGCGGGATACGATCATTCACATAGAGTATATGTGATCAAACTTTAAGTGGCTTAGTGGCTTCTGCAGCCCCTGTATATTTAATAGGCGGCAGTAGCAGTAGCAGTAGCAGTTTGAGGTGTAAATTCTGTGAAGGACTTGGTAAACCGATAGGAAATCTCGGATGGCTGCACGCTTTGGTATTGTGGGAAGTACTGTGAAATCTCTTTCTCCACACTGGACCGCACCACAGCTATGTGTCAGTGCGCCCGCATCGGTGCCTAGGTGACTTATAAATGGGATGAGCTTTTGTAGTTGGTAATTTTTCTCTGTTGGGGGGCGTAGAGAATAACGATGATAGCATGTTGGGCAGATTGATTTGAATTGACGCGGATCTGTAGTACTTATATCTAGTTTGGGGACGTACCACACTGCGCGCATTTCCACCGAATGGTCAAAACACGCTCCTGTTGCACTAACTCAGGTCGTTCTGTTTCTACACAGGTTGCAAAAGGTGGTGAATATGTCTCTCTCTGACTTCTGCTCAGTTCCGACTTAAATTGGAATCACATGCGGAAAGCTGTAAAAATGGGACCAGTTGCAAGATGCGTAGGGGGTGACTAAAACCAAGTTGAAATTTTACTTTAGCAACTAGGCTCGGGAAAGATGACTCGTTTCGAGATATGGGAGTGCCAGAAATATGACTGAGTAGTGGTTGTAATCATTAAATGAATTGTCAAGCCTATAACTCAGTGGATATATTGCGGAACCTCTGATGTGGCCTCGAGACAGAATGCGCTACAAATACTAAAGAATTATCTAGCTGGGGCGGTGTGATGGAGTCGCAAATACAGCTTACATACTATGTTCCTTAGCCGAATCACTTTCAAAGTTCAGTGGTTCTATAGCAAGGTTGCGTCGTGGGCTGATAATACACATCCCTACGATCACCGTCACAGTATTTGTCCGACAAACAAAAAAAAAAAAAAATTACCTCATTCAGAGATAATGTCGTACCTCAATTCCTAAAGGGGGTATAGCTTTTAACATGGATACTTGTGTGCACCTGTAAAACCAAGACAGCTTGTGACAGTAATATGTAGTAGTTGTTGCGATTGAGATTTTTTAACATCTGGTCCTCACACAGCTAATTTTGGGTCAATGTTATTTCGCATCGTAGGCAATCAATTATTGACGAAGTATTATGCTTAGTAGTAGTGGTGGGTGCGTGATATGTTTGCATTTGAGCATCAGATTTATAAAGTATGTGGTTGTGGAAAGTAAATGACTATGTCCACTCTTAAGGAGGGTATATATTTGAGTTGGAGTACTGTGATAGCAAAGGGAAGAGTATGCCCAGTCATAAGGAAGGTGCAGATATTTCCAGAGCTACAGCCTTCAGCAGGGTTTATTTCCGATACTTCGCTCATTGTCGAATGCCGTTCAATTGAGCCCACGATCGTAACATTTAATTGTAAGTATAATTATAACTAATATATGTGACCGGTTTTACAGAATGATTCCGTGTATGGATGGCTTGTGGTGGTAATGATTCATGTTCCCTGTTAAGGGCCGTCCGAATGCAGAGGTCTGTTGGAGTGTAGGAATGTATTTGAGTTAACTTTGCCCTCGTCTAGACGACCGAACAGTGAACTAATTCTTAGTATGTGTTGGGCGTCTTTCGTGATCAAGTGGAAATTTGAGGAGACTGTATATGGAGGTGTGTTTGCCCTGGACTGTTATTCCCTCCCATGTAAATTATTCTGTTGACTGCTTCTGCACTTTTCGTGCTTTTATTTAGTTGAGGGAAGATCGAGTGTGGTGTGTGCATCTAGCATGTAGAAGACACTTTTGTCTGTTCTCTAGACGTGGGAAAGACCTTAGTTGCCTTGTAAATTATACGGAAGATTTGCAATTTGTTACATCACCGACTTCGGTATTCGAGAGTGCAAATATGAGTTTCTTCTATTTGTTTCTATTACTGAGTGGTTTACAGCATGCTGCACCTCAATAAAGTTTGGGGTTTATAGAGAAATAATTTCCAATCTATATCTTGGGAATTATGTTGCTCTAGCGATAGGTAGGGTGCTGGTTAGTTCATGATATCGAGAAGTACTGCGAAAATGGTATATTATTATGAAGAACCATGTGAAAATAAGTGTGTTCTTGTAATCACCGAGTCTGGAGATGGAGCAGGTTTGGAGCAGAAACAGTAACGCGTTTGTGCCGAGGGGAAAGGATCTCGAATTTTCAGCAGAGCTCTGATATCGACTTTGGTCCGCTGAGGGTGCTCTGATGTAAAAGGGATGATTTTGTATGGCGCTGAATGTCACGTCTGTAGAAAGAAAGAAAAGGACTGGGGAGCAACGTGACATATAGCCTGTGTGAGTGTAGGCATACCATAATTTTTTCGGGTGTTCTACAGATATAAAAGATAACTGCACTGTTTGTGTAACATGTTTATATATTATGTTGTAAAGTTACTGTGGCTTACATTGTGTAAAATATGTATATATATATTGCACCGTAAAGTTAGTATGACTGAGAGGATGACTGTGTCTCCTATCGTAAGAGTTTTTCAGTATTTGACGATAAGAATGGTAGTTTGTATGATATAATTGTCAGTGCAATATGGCGATCTCTGTAAAATAACCGCTGGAAGCCTCACCTGCAGAAGGAAAAAAGGCGGACATTTCTTCGATATCGGCAGTATCAGTAATTCGGCGGGTAAATTCGATAAGAAATAATCATAATGCACGATTCATTGACGTCCTTTGTGCTGGGATACAGGAGCCTCTACATAGGATTGAGAACGTTTGCGTATGTTGAAAGCAGGAAGGCTATCACGTGAGGTCAACGAGAAAGACTGCATTTGGCGTTACTTTCGTAAACAGGTTCTTTTAGGCTAAAAATTTTCATGCATTCAAGCGGAGACATCAAGTATGCGAGCGTTAACCATTTCTGGAACACTATACATTTCCCAAAGGGTCGACTTGTCTTATTTTTTACAAAACCATGTGACGTAAGAATAACAGTGAGATCATTTTAGATGGCGAGTCGGCATGCGGGCGTTTCGCGGCGGGGCGAGGTGTGAGCGATGCTGGGGGCAGGTAGGCATGGCTGAACACGTCACGCATGGACCGTTACAAAGCTTAAGGGGGAAGCAGCCTGTGCTGTTCTGTCATCAGCGGTAAAGACAAGTGCTGCCTTGAGGTGTCTCGAGTATGAAACAGACGTGATCGCGCCTCAGAGTTCTGTGACGTTGGTATAACTGTGACTGTATACTCGGAAATAGAGACAAGTTTCCCCTGCATCCGGCGGCGGGTCGCGGCTGTGACGGTACATGCGGTCCTGAACGGACGTCTGTGTGTGCTTCGATAGCTGACGGCCGCGTCACTTCGCGGGAGCTGTGGCATGCGTTGAATGCATGTCTTGCATTATTTTGGGAGCGGGCCTGGGGGCTGTGCTATGAGCTATTTGGACAGTTTAGGAGTTGATTTCGTGTCTGCACATTTGTGCACTGCATTTTGTAGGGGCAGTTTACAGGTCTGTACTGAAATTATTTCGTTAATTTAGGAGTTTTTTACGTGTCTGCAGACTGTGTATTGTCACCCCAAGCACATCAGGGCTAGTGTTTTGTGTCAGTGTGATAAATATACTCACTCCCCAAATAAATTGTTTCAAAATAAATAGAGGGCACTCCTTCCTTACTCTATACAGCAGCCCAGCGCAGGCTGAGTCATTTTCGCGCCATTTTCCCTATACAGACAACCATCTGGGATTTGGTCACAGGAGGGATGACAGTACTTTCTGGTGGCAGTAACGTGTACTAGGTCAGCTGGAGTCTAGATCTCATGGTGGAGACACTGCTTGCAAAATAAAGACTTGTGCCCAGAGTCGTTTTCCCGCCATTTCCCTCCAACCATCTTGGATTACGTCACAAATCAGACGACAGCGCCCTCTGATGGTGGTATTGAGTACTAGCTCCAGACCTTGTGGTGAACATCCTGTTTGACGCCATTTTGGATAACTGTACTTGCGTCGTCACCTGACTTCACGGTGGTGCTCTCTGGCGGCGATGAAATGTACTAGGTCTGTTGGGCTCTGGATCTCATGGTGGAGACATTGGCTGCCGCCATCTTGGATTGCGTCACAGATGAGAGCGCCCTCTGCTGGTGGCGATGTGTACTAAGGCAGCTGGGCTCTGGACCTCGTGGCAAGCCCATCTGCATGAAATTGGTTAAATAATAAAGACTTATCTCCAAGTCCTTTTTTCCCATGAATACTTGGGAGGAGGTTGCAGTTGAGCGACTGAGGTTAGTACAAGTGTCCTTTCTTTCGCGCCATTTTCTTACCTTAGCAGCGAAACTTCAAGTGACCTTTGTTCACCACCAAAATTCAAACTTGGCCCCAGTTCATAGGAGGAGGTGGCAGTCGGATGACTTAGGTTAGTGGAGGTAGGCCAAGTGAGCTATCTTCCTGCGAGTTTCTTTCCTTAGTAGAGATAACTGGGGTGTGGTGCATTATCCTGTTGGAATTTGAACTTCCCGCCATTTTTTTCTGGGGGAGGGGGGGGGGGTTTGGCGCTTTACTGCCTAAATTCAAACTTGCCATCAAAATCCGCCGTCTTGAATGACGTCATCGCCGCCATCTTAGATGACGTCGTCGCCGCCATCTTAGATAACGGTACTTTGAGGTCGTACACAGGTCGTCCCATTACTCTTGTTACTCAAGGCCGTTTCAGCAAGGCCAGTTCTCCTACCGATTTCCACGGTGTACCTACTGTCTTAAGTGACAACACCTTCTATCTAGCATAACTGACTCCATGTTCTATCTTGATATTTGTTTGTCTCTTCATTGGCTTTTTTAACGGTCATTATCTTGATTTTTCAAGTGTTCATGTTTAGTTATGGTACCTTTAGTGCTAATGCTACACATCACGTCACTTAAGTTAGATCCACATGAAATGTATTCGCAGTTGCGTATATGGACTACCATCAGTTGTATAATGGAATAACGACTATGAAAATTTGTGCTAGACCGGCACTTAAGTTAGATCCACATGAAATGTATTCGCAGTTGCGTATATGGACTACCATCAGTTGTATAATGGAATAACGACTATGAAAATTTGTGCTAGACCGGCACTTGAACCCGGTTTTCCCTATTATCCCGAGCGGTCGCCTAAAGATTTCGCTATAGGAGCACGACTCACTGCCAGACACAAACTTCCATATGTCGTCAACCATGTGTCTACAACCTGTACTCGTACATCTATTATGTATTTTCCCGTACAGGGGAGACATTTTACATGAAAGTGACTTGTCCGGTAACTGCGGGTAAATACGATACTGCAGTGCCTGTATTATTCAGAATTACGATATAAAGTTCTTTCGGACATGAATGCATGTGTGAAGGAATTTTGCATCGGAATTCGGAATAATATAATCACTGCAATATCGTAAATACCGTATTTCTTAATTCCTTCTCCGAACAACGTCATCTGCAAATCTTATAAATGGATTTTCTGTCCGTTAATTTTACTGCCTTTCGTCTTGTGCTTGAATTTGGTTATGACCTCCACAACGAACATGTTGAATGAGTACGGGGATAGTGTGCAGCCTCGTCTCACTCCCCTTTTAATGGAAGCAGTTTAAGTGAATGGAAATGGTTTTTTTAGTTGTTGTACAGCAGTAGAATGAGTCTTTTGTCCCTCCTGTGTTTGTTATGGTCTTAAGTAGCATTTCCAGTTCGTATTACCGAAGGTTTTCTGTACCTTCTGTTTCTCTGTACCAAAGAATACAATGTGTGTTAACACTTAGTCTTCTTTCGAGATTAGTTTGCGGTGGGCGAGAAAGTTGAGGAACGGCAATGCATCGTCCTTTTCTACCTCTATGTTGAACTGGATTTTAGTGTTAATACCATTGAGGTGTTCCAAGAACTCTTCATGTCTCACGTCCGTGGAGCCAAATGACAAACTTGTCGTCAACGTACCGAAAGGAACAGTTAGGCATTAATGGCGCGGTGTCTAAGGAAATGTCCTCAAAATTCTCCATGAAGACGTTTACATCAACTGGAGCTAACGAGCTACCCATTGCAACGCCGTCCGTCTGATGGTAATACTGGCCGTTGTTCAGAAAATCATAAGACGTAAGAGTGTGCCTAAATACAGGGTAGGGCAAATAAAACTGGCCAGGGCGAGTGCATACCATTGGACGTCAGTTTTTGGCAGCATTAACGGAGGAGGAAAATACTTGCAGTTACTTCCAAAACGATGGAGCAACTGCCCATAGTGCCGACCGAATCGTGGAGCACATTTACACAGTCTTTACTCTTGACAGAGTCGTTGGCAGATGTCAGTCTGGTCTTGGCCCTAGCTGGCCACTCACGTCACCTGATCTATCAGTGTACGATTACTTTGTGTTGGGAGCTCTCAAGTCTAAAGAGTATCGCAACAACGGCCACAGCCTTAAAGAATTGAAACAGAACGTTTCGGACGAGATTGCAGCAATTTCAGCGTCCCGGTTTCGATCTGCCTTCAGTAACTTTCTCACCAGGGCCCAAAACTGCCAAACAGACGAATGATTTTCACTTTCAACTTCTTCCTAAAGTCAGGTTAGTACTGTCTTTCCTTTCCTATGCCGTGTTCCTTTGTACCGAGGAACTGTTCTCCGGGCCACTTTTATTTGCCCCACCCTGTAGCTCGACCACTTCACTTACAAAGCACTGGGATATTAGGTCAAACCAGTCTTTAACAGGCACATTCGTAAACAGCGACACCACATCAGTACTAACCATAATGTCACCCTCACTAAGTCGAAGACGGTTAATTCGTTTGCAGAAATCTGCTGAATCTTTAGTATGATGCTCGAATGTCCCATATGTGTAGCGAGGAGATTGGCCAAATATTGCACCAGCTTGTATGTTATACATGAAATGTATTTGCAGTTGTGAGTATCGATAAACATCAGCTATTTAATGGAATGATCACTAAGACAATTTGTGCCGGACCGTGATCTGAATCTGGACTTGCCGCTTATCGCTAACAGTCGCCTTACCATTAGGCAATACGAGCACGACTCACAGCCAGACACCAGTTTCCATATCTCGTCAGTCAGCCATGTGTGTACAACCTGTACCTGTACATTTATTATGTGTAGTCCTGTACAGGGGAGACAGTTTACTTGAAAGTCACCTGCCCGATGTCGTCCGATAAATACGATGTGGCAATTGCGAGTCCTTCGGACGCCGAGTCAACATACTCCGGTATATGGCGATGCTGCGGGCTCAGGCGACGTCACAGCCGGCAGCTGGTGTATACAGGGTGTTACAAAAAGGTACGGCGAAACTTTCAGGAAACATTCCTCGCACACAAAGAAAGAAAATATGTTATGTGGACAAGTGTCCGGAAACTTTCCATGTTAGAGCTCATTTTATTACTTGTCTTCAAATCACATTAATCATCTAATGGAAACACACAGCAACAGAACGTACCAGCGCGACTTCAAACACTTTGTTACAGGAAATGTTCAAAATGTCCTCCATTAGCGAGGATACATGGATCCACCCTCCGTCGCATGGAATCCCTGAAGCTCTGATGCAGCCCTGGAGAATGGCGTATTGTATCACAGCCGTCCACAATACGAGCACGAAGAGTCTCTACATTTGGTACCGGGGTTGCGTAGACAAGAGCTTTCAAATGCCCCCATAAATGAAAGTCAAGAGGGTTGAGGTCAGGAGAGCGTGGAGACCATGTAATTGGTCCGCCTCTACCAATCCACAGGTCACCGAATCTGTTGTTGAGAAGCGTACGAACACTTCGACTGAAATGTGGAGGAGCTCCATCGTGCATGAGCCACATGTTGCGTCGTACTTGTACAGGCACATGTTCTAGCAGCACAGGTAGAGTATCCCGTATGAAATCATGATAACGTGCTCCATTGAGCGTAGGTGGAAGAACATGGGGCCCTATCAAGACATCAGCAACAATGCCTGCCCAAACGTTCACAAAAAATCTGTGTTGATAACGTGATTGCACAACTGCATGCGGATTCTCGTCAGCCCACACATGTTGATTGTAAAAATTTACAATTTGATAACGTTGGAATGAAGCCTCATCCGTAAAGAGAACATTTGCACTTAAACGAGGATTGACACATTGTTGGATGAACCATTCGCAGAAGTGTACCCGTGGAGGCCAATCAGCTACTGATAGTGCCTGCACACGCTGTACATGGTACGAAAACAACTGGTTCTCCCGTAGCACTCTCCATATAGTGACGTGGTCAACGTTACCTTGTACAGCAGCAACTTGCACTTAAACGAGGATTGACACATTGTTGGATGAACCATTCGCAGAAGTGTACCCGTGGAGGCCAATCAGCTACTGATAGTGCCTGCACACGCTGTACATGGTACGAAAACAACTGGTTCTCCCGTAGCACTCTCCATATAGTGACGTGGTCAACGTTACCTTGTACAGCAGCAACTTCTCTGACGCTGACATTAGGGTTATCGTCAACTGCACGAAGACTTGCCTCGTCCATTGCAGGTGTCCTCGTCGTTCTAGGTCTTCCCCAGTCGCGAGTCATAGGCTGGAATGTTCCGTGCTCCATGAGACGCCGATCAACTGGTTCGAACGTCTTCCTGTCGGGACACCTTCGTTCTGGAAATCTGTCTCGATACAAACGTACCGCGCCACGGCTATTGCCCCGTGCTAATCCATACATCAAATGGGCATCTGCCAACTCCGCATTTGTAAACATTGCACTGACTGCAAAACCACGTTCGTGATGAACACTAACCCGTTGATGCTACGTACTGATGTGCTTGATGCTAGTACTGTAGAGCAATGAGTCGCATGTCAACACAAGCACCGAAGTCAACATTACCTTTCTTCAATTGGGCCAACTGGCGGTGAATCGAGGAAGTACAGTACATACTGACGAAACTAAAATGAGCTCTAACATGGAAATTAAGCGCTTCCGGACACATGTCCACATAACATCTTTTCTTTATTTGTGTGTGAGGAATGTTTCCTGAAAGTTTGGCCGTACCTTTTTGTGACACCCTGTATAAGGGTCGTACCAGCATCCCACAGGCAGTCATACCACTTGACAATGACCAACAAGTGCTTGGCGGAAAGATCGTGTGATTTTAATTACTTGACGCGGCAGGAAACCCGAGAAATTTTAATTCAATTTTCTTTTTTATCCTGTTATTAATTACATTGAGCAATGTTTTTGATGAATGCGACAACAATATTAGTTTTCTATAGTCAGAACACTCTCTGACGTTTCCTTTCTTCGGTAGGTGACTCCTATTTTCAGCCGTTCGGGCTACCCTTGGGTCTAAGGCGTCTTGTAACGGTTCGCGCGTCTTGCCCCCGTTGGAGGTTCGAGTCCTCCCTCGGGCATAGTTGTGTGTGTTGTCCTTAGCGTAAGTTAGTTTAAGTTAGATTAAGTAGTGCGCAGGCCTAGTGGCCGATGACCTCAGCGGTTTGGTCCAATAGTCCTTACGACGAATTTCCCAAATTTTTCCCTTTTTCAGCAAAAGTCTTCCGGAATTTATCCATTGTAATAGCTTCGTACAATGATGTTGTAAAGTTTTTGTTTCACTTTTTCTCCTATTCTCTTCAGAAGTGCTGTTGGGATGTCGTCTGTTCCTGTTGCGTTCTTGTTCTTGAACTGCTGAAGTGCTGGATAAAATTCTTCTGGTATGATTATCGTTCTATTATTATCGTCTTCCACCATATGTTCAGGTTAGAGATAGTTGTAATTTCCAACACCTCCGCATCATAGTACAAGTCTTCAAGATAGACCTTCCAGCGGTATGTCATATCTTCCCTGTCATTAAGTAATTGTCCATTCGTATCTTCTATCGTAGTACTTCCTTGTTTAAGTATGTACTGCAGTGGCTTTATCGCGCTATTTGCTTTATCTGTTCTTCCTCCTCTACATCATGCTCTGTACTTCGCCCAACTTCCTTCGTCCTTTCTTCTTTGTCCCGTTTACATTCTGTCACAATGACATTCAGTATTGTTCTGTATTGCATTTGGCTTTCTTTTGTATGTACCGTCTTACAGTGGTTTCTGTGATATAATAAATCTAGTATATCTTCAGTAATCCAAGGTTTTCTTTTACCCCCTGTCAGCTTGAAATTATATGTACATCAACTACTGGCAAAAATCGTACATCCACCTACATATTTTAAAGCACTAACCAATGTATTACCCCAACATTTAGGCAGTTATTACATGTAACAGATATAATCTTAAGACCCCTGCTTTTTAAAGTTTTCTCTCATACAATCACTCCTTCCAGCCTCCCCCTCCCTCTCACTTTCTCTTCCTCTTCCTCTCTCTCTGCCAACAACCTAACTGTGAATCCCAACCAAAATTGTTATTTGTGTATAATTTTTCCACTGTAGTCAACAAAATTATTGTATTTAAAGTTTGTAACAGGCCACCTGATTGAATAAACGAGTATGGATTTTAAGCTGTATCAACTTGTCAAAATAGGATGTATATGCCACCAGAAATATTTATTCCAACGCATGCATTCGACACCTCAAAACAAACAACTCCAAAAGCCTTTAAAAATTTATTCTGTAATAATGTCGTTACGATGTATATTCTTGTACTTTGTGATAATGTCTTCTGTTCTACGATATATGTTCTTTGTACTTTGCGATAATGCTTTCTCTTCTGCTATACGACCCTTGCTCCTAATAGTTTCCAGACGACATATTTGTTTACAAAATATGACAGTATACATGTGATGTGTTATGATAGTGAAAGGAACCTGTGAACACTGTAGGTACTCTACTTTACTTATTTTATTTTTACCGTTAGATATACGATTAATTCTTTTCGAAAGAAACCCAAAACCATGTTCTGAAATAGTGTTTTGTTTCTCCACTAGACAGTGCCACAAGTTCCTCCAAAAAATCGTAACACAACACACACACAAGTTTCATACTAACCACCGGATGATGGAGGCTTAAACCTTTGAAACGCGTCGTGGAGATAAATAAACAGTGACTGGTAACAGTAAACTTGTTGTTTCATTTAATTTCAATAACAGTCACGGTAAAGCCTAGCCTAAAATGTTCACATTTAAAGTCTGTTGCTTCTCATCCGCTGATCATGACCAATCCATCTCAGTTGGTGACCAGTAACGGTGGCTTGTATTGTATACATCTTGGCCTCCTCGAGAACCATAGTGTCTGATTCGAAGTCATTTCATTTGGTGTTAATGATGTACCTAAGCATCTGTTGGTTGAAGTGTTCTAGTTTCTTAAGATCACGACGATATAGTGTCCAGGTTTCGCAGCCATAGAGCAGGGTAGAAAGAACAACTGCTCGATACACCATCAGTTTTGTCGATAATGTCTTTATTCAGGAAGACCCGATGTAGGAGACGTCCAAAAGCAACATGTGCGGCATGCAGTCTGTTCTTCACGTCCTTTTCCGGTGAGCAGTTAGTTGATAATATACTCCCTAGATAGAGGAAGTGCTCTGTTTGTTCCAAAGGTTTGCTGGAAATAGAGATACTGAAATCCGGAAAGGCCGTTCCGGATGCTGATGGTCAGGCAAAACCGTTTATATGCGGTACCGAAATAATTTACAGACAGTTGCGGCTCTGTGGGTTTGTGAGCTGGAGAAACATTGTCGTCAGCGTACTGCAGTTGAGTTGTTTGAGTGAGACCTGTGAACCTTTTAGAGTGCAGTCTGGACTGATTAAATAGCCCTGGGTCAAATCTGTATTTACGTTCCACTCCGCAGTTGTTTACATACGATGTATCGTAAAGCATAGCTCAGACATGTCATCATGGAAAGCTTGGGTCATTTGACCAAAGTGTTCAGGGCAGCCGAAACGTTTTAAGACCTTCCACAATTCTTCTCTGGGCATTGTATCAAAGGCATTTTCTAGATCACAAACCACAAGTAGTAAAGATTTATGTTATGCCCTGTACCTCTTCTGCAGCTGTCATGTTAGTTGATCCTCTGGAGAGGAGAAATCCGTACTGAGATCCAGGAAGTACTGTCTAAGAAAGAGTTTGGAGGTGATTCAACGAAATTAAGAAAATGTTGTACCAGTTACGGAGACCAAGGATATGTCAGGGCAATTGTCACTTATGATTCCGTCGACTATTTTGAAAATGGTGGCAATTGTGGAGTTTTCATGTCAGCTGCTACTTTACGGGTTTCTCACATTAGAAGAAACAGGGAGAATTGTCTGATTTTTAGAGGAAAGCCACCATTTTGAATGGTATCCAGGGGGTGCTGTCAGGTCTAGATGTATTTCTCGGTTTCATTCCGTCTAGAGCCTTGTTGAGTTCATGAGATATCGGTGGGACTGCTATACAAGGTTGCACTGAATGTTGTGGGACATGTCCGAGAAAGTCGGCAGCAGCAGTAGAACTACGGTTTAAAAGTGCTTTGTAAAGCTCTTTCTAGCGGTTTAAGATGTCCTGTGATTGTCAGTGAGGATGGTCATGCTGTTGGCGACTTTCATGATTCCTGATGAGGAACGAACAAGCCCATATATTTTTTTTTTTATTCCAGCATAAAAACTCGGCAAGTCCCCGGCATCTGACAGGCTTTGAAGTTTCTTGGCTTTTTGTTGCCACCAGTGGTTCTTGATTGTTCTTATTTCACTTTGACGTTTCTGCTTGATCTCTTGAAAGTGTGTTTTATTTTCCAGGTAGGATGGATCTTGAGCAATAAATGGGAATATATCCCGCTCTTTACTTTTGAGGCTCTTAATCACTTCGTTGTTGTCATAAAATCAATCATCAAAACCTTGATTACCTCAGCAGACTCCTTGATGTTTTTTTAAAGTGGACCATTTGTGTTCAACATCTGTTGTGTTAACTGGGGTATTGCTAAGTCGTTCCAAAAGTGTGTCTTGCAAGGGAGAACGAACCGTTTCATTGTGGAGGATGTTGATGTTGAATTTCCTCCTGGAAGGATTTAAGAAGAAGCATCGTTGTTTACGATTGACAGGGATACTCAGATGGCTAACCAGCAGTTTATGTTCGGCCCAGCAACCATCGATGTTTCGAGTTGTTTTTTGTGGTCAGGACGACTTTCTTGTCATGCTGACATAGTCACTGAGATGCCAGTGCTTGATGCGTGGATGAAACCATGTTGTCTTATAACGGCTAGGTAAGCGGAAAGCATATTGGTGATACAAAACTCATGCTCACCTCAGAGACCTAGAAGTAGCAGCCCATTTGCAGTGCAGTTTCCTACACTTTGATTACCCATTGTTACCCCAAAAACTCTAGAATTGAAGTCGCCTCGTAACAAGAGTTTATTTGCGGTTGGTATCTTGACGAGAACATTGCTCAGCTGATGGGAGAACTGATTCTTTGTATCCTTCTCTCCGCCTAATGTGGGAGCGTAGGCAGAGACGAGGGTGACGAAGCTGTCTCCAGAAATGAGAATTCGAAGACTCACAACTATTTCATTGACTCGAATAGGGCTTAATCGACGTTATTTCGCTATTTCTGTTTTTACTGCAAATCCTACACCACGGGTACGTGGTTCTCTTGCATCCTTTCCTTTCCAAAATATGGTGTACCCTGAGCTAGCCTGACTAAGGTGTCTTCGCCTGATGGTCTGGTTTCATTTGAGGCAGCAACATCTACATCTAATCTAGCTAGCTCGTGGATGAGAAGAGCTGTTCTTCTTTCTGGTCTGTTTCCATTTAAATCCAGAAGAGTCCTGACATTCCATGTTCCAGTAGTCTTTATCATATTGTTCTTTCTTGGTTTTCGTCTGCAAATTAGGAGTAACCTTCTGGGTGCGGATTCCAAGCCAGGTACAAGTGAAACTACTTATACTTAATCAGCCTTTTCTAGGGCCTTGCCCATTCAGGGAGGGTAGCGGTTATCCTAAATAGGCCTGCCCAGTCGCAGACGAATGACCGGATCCCTGAGTAGTCACATGAGTTCTCAGGAATGCGGGTCCAGACTAGTAGCTTTCAGTCTTACTCACGCCTGCCACCACCGTCTTTATCCCATCGCCACTAGCCTTCAAGGAAGATGGGAGAAGAAACTGCCAATCGCGTGTCTTTGTTTAAGGTACATCTCAACTTACGAGGAACTAACCCGCTCACTGTGATTCTGCAACAATTCATCGCGGCACGTGCGTATGAGACATGTGATTTCAGACACCAGAACTGCAGCGAAGTACCGCGAGCTCTGGGACAGTGGAGCCGCGCGTTTGCAGCCAGTTCTTGTGGCATCACCTCTTCCACCTACGCGACCGTTGGGGAACTCAGGTGTGATATGTTCCTCTTTCATCCGCTTCGCTGTTGGGTCCTAGGATGTTAGGGGAAGGCGCTATGGAAAGGGATGAAGAAAGGGATGGGGCGTTGTGGGATACACTTTGTCTGGTTCATCTGCTGAGACCTGTCTGGCTTGGGAGACCCGGCCAGTAGCTACGCTACCGCCAGCATAGCCCTCAGTTTGACATTAACACGCAAACCTCTGTGCCCACATGGGCAGTGCTACGGTAATTCGTTTTCCAATGGAAAAGGAACGCATATTGTGCTGATGACAATCCCGCATCTTATCCAAAGTAAAAGAGGTTCACCACTTACTTCGTTACAGGTACGCGATAAACCGTAATTCCTCATCTGTTTCCTGAGTGTAAATTTTTATACCCACAATTAATAAAAAGCATTTTGCAACGAAGGAGAGTTGCTCTAATTCCAAATGGGATAACAACATTCCAATATCAAAGTAAAAAACTATTGCAGGAAGTGAGTGATGAGTGGGTTCAAATGGTTCAAATGGCTCTGAGCACTATGGGACTTAACTTCTGAGGTCATCAGCCCCCTAGAACTTAGAACTACTTAAACCTAACTAGCTTAAGGACATCACACACATCCATGCCCAAGGCAGGATTCGAACCTACGACCGTACGGTCGCGCGGTTCCATACTGTAGCGCCTAGAACCGCTCGGCCACACAGGCCGGTTGATGAGTGGGATTAGGAAAAAGCATGCAGCATGATTATGTTTGATATGAAAACAGACGGCCACGTAATAATCTTCCATTCTGCCTCCCTACATGTTCTGAAATTATTAACTGAAATGAAATATAAGAAAAGCGTTACTACTGGCAAATGCATTTGGAAGATCGTAGTACTTTAACTGCAAAATTGTGATAGAAACTCTAAATTAGAGCACCAAACAATGTTCGAGAAATGAACGTGACACCGTTGAGTAAATTTCACTTAAGAAGAACAGAACAGTTCGTTTATTAGTAATATCCTGTTTCCGAACTTCATCGATGTAAAAGGAAGTAGCATGTTTAGTAGGTTCAGTGCCACTTTATTATATCAAAACACGAGATACGGTATAATTTCCGCCAGAAAATGCACATAACTGATGTAGGTGAGGTATTTAAGCTTATTTAGAACGGTAAGACTATACGGAAGAAGCTAAATTAAAGACTGGGAGCAAATTTGTAAAACAATAGTCTCTAAAGGATGAAGATCATCCACCGTATTTTCCGTAATGCAAGTTAGTCTATGGCAAAAATTTACAGGATGCATATTTGTGTGGCGAAAACATTATTACTACTGCCCACTGTGAAGTTTAAAGGGTCCTGGTGGTGTTGCGTGCACATGACGCAGTGAGGAAAACATGCAAACGGACGAGACGAATGGGCAGTCATTATAGCATAGATGCGGGCCGCAAATGCGGAAACCCATTGCTATAAGCGGTTTTGACAAAGGGCAAATAGTTGTGGCGCCGCTGGTGGAAACGAGAACCTCTGAAACGACGAATCTGGTCGGCTGTTTGCGTACTGCTGTCGTGAGCACGTAGGGAAAGTAGTTGAAGGATGGTGGAACAGCACGTGGACCGTATGGTACTGGACGTCCACGTCTCAGTACAAAACGTAGAGGGCGGAGGATCCCCCACTGTGCAATCCACGATCTGTGGCGGATATGACGTCTTAGTACAATGCTGGTGCAGGCACAAGTGTTTCGGAGCACACCGTTCAACGGCCATTGTTGAACACAGAGCTCCACATCACACATCTCCTACGTCAGTTACGACTGCAGTGGGCACAGCATCACTGGGTTTTCACAGTGGATCAGTAGATATGTTTCGTCTGTCGAATGAGTTGCATTTCTTGTTACACCATATCGATCTCTGGGTTCTTACACGCCGTCAAAAAGGTGAATGGCTACTTGAAATTTGCATTGTGCCACAGATGCAGGCCGGTGAGAGCAGAATTATGCCATGGGGTACATTGAGCTGGGATTCTGTGAGACATATGGTAGTACTCGAAGAAACCATGACAGCAATGAGCTACTTGAACATTACTGCGGACCATCTGCATCTCTTCATTCTTTTAAGTCTCCCCCTACGCCGATGACATCTTCCAGCAGGATAACTCTCCATGATACACGGTCTAAATCGTGCTGCAGTGTGGTTTGACGAACATGATAGTGACCTCACATTAATGTCTTAGCTAGCAAATGTACCTCACCTTTACCTGCTGGAACACATATCGGGCGCCAGCTGCGTGCCCACAAACCGTGGTTCTGTAATTTGCGAGAATTTAGAGATCTGTGAGTACCCACCTGATGCCACGTGCTTCTGGAAACCTAGCAAGGACTTGTAGAATACATCGCTGCTGCACTCTTGTATGTGTTTGAAAAATGCACCAAAACTCTATTAAACAGATAGTCATAATGTTTTGGTTCATCGGTGTAAATTGCAACTATTAGGGTATAACTCAGCCTAACAACTCATATTAACCAGTTGTTTTTGTTGTTGTGGTCTGTAGTCCAGAGTCTGGTTTGATGCAGCTCTCCATATTACTCTATCCTGTGCAAGCTTCTTCATCTCAAAGTACCTACTGAAAGCTATATCCTTCTGAATCTGCTTAGTGTATTCATCCCTTGGTCTCCCTCTACGATATTTACCCTCCACGCTGCCCTCCAGTACTAAATTGCTGATCCCTTGATGCCTCAGAACACGTCCTACCAACCGATTCATTCCTCTAGTCAAGTTGTGCCACAAATTCATCTTCTCCCCAATTCTATTCAGTACCTTCTCCTTAGCTAGGTGAACTACCCACCTAATCTTCAGCATTCTTCTGTAGCACCACATTTCGAAAGCTTCTATTCTCTTCTTGTCTTAACTACTTATTGTCCACGTTTCACTTCCATACTTCCATACGAATACTTTCAGGAGAGACTTCCTGACACATATATACACGATGTTAACAAATTTCTCTTCTTCAGAAACGCTTTCCTTGACATTGCTAGTCTACATTGTATATACTCTCTACTTCGACCATCATTAGTTATTTTGCTCCCCAAATAGCAAATCTCGTGACTTATTAGCAGTTTTTCCATTCCTCTGCAAAGAATTCGTGTTAGTATTTAGCAGCCGTGACTTATCAATTTTCACGCCTGTCAACATCTGCTTTCTTTGGGATTGGAATTATTATATTCTTCTTGAAGTCTGAGGGTATTTCGCCTGTCTCATACATTTTGATCATCAGATGGTTCAAATGGTTCAAATGGCTCTGAGCACTATGGGACTTAGCTTCTAAGGTCATCAGTCTCCTAGAACTTAGAACTACTTAAACCTAACTAACCTAAGGACATCACACACATCCATGCCCGAGGCAGGATTCAAACCTGCGACCGTAGCGGCCGCGCGGTTCCAGACTGTAGCGCCTTTAACCGATTGGCCACCGCGGCCGGCGATCATCAGATGGTAGAGTTTCGTCAAGGCTGGCACTCCCAAGGCTATCAGTAGTTCTAATGGGATACTGTCTACTCTTTTTTTCGACTTAGGACTTTCAGTGCTCCGCCAAACTCTTCACACAGTATCATATCTCCCATTTCATCTTCGTCTACGTCCTCTTCCATCTCCATAATATTGCCCTCAAGTACATCGCCCTTGTATAGACCCTCTACATATTCCTTCCACCTGTCTGCTTTCCGTTCTTTGCTTAGGACTGGTTTTCCGTCTGCGCTCTTGATATTCATACAAGTGGTTCTCTTTTCTCCAAAAGTCTCTTTAATTTTCCTGTAGGCAGTATCTATCTTACCCCCTAATGATATATGCCTCTACATTCTTACATTTATCCTCTAGACATTCCCGCTTAGACATTCTGCACTTCCTCTCGATCTCATTTATGAGACGTTTGTATTTCTTTTTGGCTGCTTCATTTTCTGCATTTTTATATTTTCTCCCTTCATCAATTAAATTCGATATCTCTTCTGTTACCCAAGGATTTCTAGTAGCTCTCGTCTTTTTACCTACTTAATCCTCTGCTGCCTTCACTACTCCATCTCTCAAAGAAGCCCATTCTTCTTCTACTGTATTTCTTTCCCCCGTCCTGTCAATCGTTCCCTAATGCTCTCTCTGAAACTCTCTATAACCTCTGGTTCTTTCAGCTTATCCAGGTCCCATCGCCTTAAATTGCCGCCTGTTTGCAGTTTCTTCAGTTTTAATCTACATTTCATAAACAATAGATCGTGGTCAGAGTCCACATCTGTCCCTGAAAATGTCTTACAATTTAAAACCTGGTTCCCAAATCTCTGTCTTTCCATTATATAATCTATCTGAACCCTTCCAGTGTCTCCAGGCCTCTTCCATGTATACAACCGTCTTTCACGATTAGTAAACGAAGTGTTAGATGTCATGCTCTGTGCAAAATTCTACCAGGCGGCTTCCTCTTTCATTCCTTACCCCCATTTCATATTCACCTGCTACTTTTCCTTCTCTTCCTTTTCCTACTATCGAATTCCAGTCCCTCATGAGTATTAGATTTTCGTCTCTCTTCACAACCAGAATAATTTCTTTTATCTCATCATATATTCTTCAATCACTTCGTCATCTGCGGACCTAGTTGGCATATATACTTGTACTACTGTGGTAGGCGTGGGCTTCGTGTCTATCTAGGCTACAATAATGCGTTCACTATGCTTTTCGTAGCAGCTTACCCTCGCTCCTACTTTTAGTCATTATTAAACCTACTCCTGGATTACCCCCACTTGATTTTGTATTTATAGCCCTGTACTCATCTGACCGGGAGTTTTGTTCCTCCTGCCACCGAACTTCACTAATTCCCACTATATCTTACTTCAATCTATCAATTTTCTAACTTACCTGCCCGATTAAGGGATATGATATTCCCCGCTCCGATCCACAGACCGCCAGTTTTGTTTCACCTGACAGCGACGTCCTCCTGATTAGTCCCTGCCCGGAGATCCGAATGGGGAAGTATTTTACCTCCGGAATATTTTACCCAAGAGGACGCCATCATCATTTAACCATACAGTAAAGCTGCATGCCCACGGGAAAAATTACGGGTGTAGTTTCCCCTTGCTTTCAGCTGTTCACATTACCAGTACAGCAATGCCGTTTTTGTTAATATTACAAGACCAGATCAGTCAACCATCCAGACTGTTGCCCCTGCAGCTACTGAACAGGCTGTTGCACCTCTTCAGGAACCACACGTTTGTCTGGCCTCTCAACAGATATCCCTCAGTTGTGGTTACACCTACGGTACAGTTTCTGTATCGCTGAGGCACCCAAGCTCCCGCACCAACGGCAAGCTCCATGGTTCATGGAGAGAGGGGGGATTAACAAGTAAGGAGCATACATTTATAACGAATAATTCTCAGAACTGTGTCGTTGTCTTACAAACTGAACCACCGACTTCCAGAAAAAAGAAGCACATTGAAAAAGGCTGCTATTTAACAACAAAAGTACAAAATGAATGCGATTCAGCTGACTTGTACTGAATCTTGAAACGATTCACCATTTTATCATCTTTGAGATGGCACAGGAGTATTTGCCTGAGTTATGACAATACAATTCACGCATTTCTCCTCGAGCGGGCCTCATGTTTTCATAAGGCAGATAAGATTCAAATGTGCGAGCTAAAGAAGATAGAAATCTGATACAAGACGATGAAGCACCAGCAGCTGTGAAAATGGGAGGCGCAGACACTCATCCACGGAGAGTTAAATTAACTTAAGATTGCAAAATCATATGTGAAAAGAATTTACTCACATGGACAGTAGAAGAAGAGGATAATGTCAGAATTACAACAATAGAAACTTCATGTTAACTGAATTTTCGTCCGTTCTTGGTAGAACAGTATTATAATAAATGAAAAGCACTAGTTAGATACTTCATATGCAAATCAGGCATAACTGTACATAGTTAAACTACTTGAGCCAAAGACAGGTATTTTGAGAGGATCTATCGTGTGATCCAAAGCGACAATGGACGCTTTCCATCCAGCTGCCACATCTCTGTTTCAGAGATACCACATTCTTTGAAAGTAGTCTGATAAAAACAAATACATATTAAAAGAAAAAAGTTCAAACATTTTAATATTCAGCTTAATGATTAAAAATGTTTTAATGATGTTGCAAAGGTATATCTGTCTGCGAATAGAAATTGATATTACAGAGGTGACTGCAATCAGACGTGAGCATGGGCTTTCGGACGAAACAAAACCTTCAAAATACTAACGCAGTCACTCATGTTATTGAATAATGGTGCAACCATATCAACTATGGGAAATAGATATCAAATACTATGAAATTCCGCACTAGATTGGAAGCCTGCAGCAAAACACGATTAATAAAATGCGAGCATGAGGTACAATGACAGGGAAAGAAAAAATGGTATTATGACAGAGACAGAAAAGAGGTTTTTCATTTAAGTCAATTTACTGTCGTAGAACATATTCCAGCTAACTGTGATAAATGGTACACGTAGATAACATGACGCACTTTTTTTCTGCGGTAGCAACCGAAAGTTCCAAATGACTGCTTTAAGCATTATCTGAGACATCAGCGAAAGAGTAGCCAATGAAAAGGAACATCAGCGAAAAGAGTTTCCAATGAAGAGAGAAACTTCAAGCTAAGAGATAACAATGTACCAGGTGATCAAAAAGTGAGTATAAATTTGAAAACTTAATAAACCACGGAATAATGTAGATAGAGAGGTAAAAATTGACACACATGCTTGGAATAACATGGGGTTTTATTAGAACGACCCCATATTGCTAGACGCGTGAAAGATCTCTTGCGCGCGTCGCTTGGTGATGTTTGTAATGTCCTTAGGTTAGTTAGGTTTAAGTAGTTCTGAGTTCTGGGGGACTGATGACCTTAGAAGTTAAGTCCTATAGTGCTCAGAGCCATTTGAACCATTTGAACTTGGTGATGATCGTGTGCTCAGCCGCCACTTTCGTCATACTTGCCCTCCCAGGTCCCCAGACCTCAGTCCGTGCGATTATTGGCTTTAGGCTTACCTCAAGTAGCAAGTGTATCGTGATCGACCGACATCTCTAGGGATGCTGAAAGACAACATCCGACGCCAATGCCTCACCATAACTCACGTCATGCTTTACAGTGCTGTTCACAACATTATTCCTCGACTACTGCTATTGTTGAGGAGTGATGGTGGACATATTGAGCATTTCCTGTAAAGAACATCATCTTTGCTTTGTCTTACTTTTTTATGCTAATTATTGCCATTCTGATCAGATGAAGGGCCAACTGTCGGACATTCTTTGAATTTTTGTATTTTTTTGGTTCTAATAAAACCCCATGTCATTCCAAGCATGTGTGTCATTTCGTACCTCTATCTACATTTTTCCGCGATTTATTCAGTTTTCAAATTTATACTGACTTTTTGATCACCCGGTACATGGCTTCATCTAGAAAGATATCAAAGTGCACAGTATACCATACGTCCGAAAGGCTGCATACAAGCAATAATGACACGAATTTCATTTACTGACGAAGTGAAAAAAGATATGACGATGTACACGCATTATTATTCAATTAATTTTTCGCGTGACTGACGGTGCAAAGCTTCTATCATCAATAGATATGTAACTGATGATACTTTTCAGTGGAAAAATAACTATAATTTCACTAACGAAAATCGGAAGTAACCACAGAGCATCAAAGCGTTAAAGAAAACGATCGCAATATTTGTTTGCCAAGCTTAGAATACGACAGAAATGACATATGTTTTAGCAAAGCAAAATCATCTTGGATCCTACGCTTACCAACTTGAGTCATTATTTTAAACCATCGGGAGGTATTAATATAGAATCTATAATTTTTAGAGGATCTGCAAAACAATGGAAACGTATGAAGAAGATGGACAACTGAGAAGACAATGATAATATTTTTACTTCTTGCAGCCTCTATTCATCTCGAAATTGATCAAAAATATTCGAAAACAACTTCTAATAATCTCCACGTTTCACAGGCCATACTAGAGCAAATTTACTTCTTGTTGCTATTTCTCGTTACAGTTCCTACATTTTTCGCAAAACATCCGCGAATAACTTTTGCCAGAGTGTCTTCCGTATTTAAGAAATAAAGATTTCATCTATCTTCTCTATCTTGAGACCACGAAAATCGTGGAAGCGGGTCGTAGGCGGCCTCTAGCATGACTAAGGTCTTCAGAAACAAGTTCCAATACCGAAGGTACATCGTAATGCCATGAAGTGAAAGAGCTTCTTGCGATGTTGTTTCATCTTCTAGAAAGAAAAAAATGTTCGAGTTTCTTGCTACGATAGGTATACAATTTCTTAAGAAACAGTTAGTGATCAGTATCCCTCAACGTAAGAAGGAAGCAATGGGTTCGATACATGTAAGATACCGTACGCCACATTATCTGTAGTCTGTCAGCTAACCGAGGGAGCTTGTGCATCGATGAAGATACCTGCCTGCGCGCTTGTAAGCAGCTGATGAATGAACTACACACCCACCAGAAGCGGTATGAAGCTTTGTTGCTCTTCTTGTTGTCCTGCCATTCCCCGTGTCGCAACGGCGCATCACTGGTGGAGCTGCTTCATGGACGGCGCCACCGCACCTTGCTCCAGTTGCTGCGCCCACCGCAGTGGTCGGTGCCTACTCCTCTCCCTCATGCTACGAATCAAACTAATAGCCTAGTTTTTTTTCAGGTCAAGTAGCGATCGGAAGTGCTGGGAACGCGGCTTCGTTGTAAGGTTGCTTGGTAATTGCATATTTTTGATACAGGGTCCAGGCAGACTGCAGCGACGGCACCTGAATCAAATTGGCAACTGTAAATTGCGTTATCCTGCTACTGACTCTTTGTTCACAGATTCATTGCCTGACCGGGTGATGCAGCCGGTATCTTCTCTGGCTACCTGGGGTCCTGCGTCGCCAGCACCTGGCTATGAACCTATGGCCCTGAACCCTACAGCTCATCCGGCGCCTAGCGGACAGCAGACGTCCACAGGCGTTGCTCCTCTCCACTTCACGGCCGGCCAGGGGGTCGACGCACCAATTCGAGACACCGTATCGGTTCGACCACCAGGAGACCTCGCACTATTGCTGGATGCAGAGACGCACATTCCGTCTGGTTGCTCGGCTGGCGTTCCAGGACGGCCTCAAAGCGAATGCCGGGGCGAATACAGGAGCTCGGCACCAGCCACAGCTTCGGCTCCTGCCTCCTCGTCTCTTCCTGCATCCACGTCTCCAGCCCCGCTGTTGTTGCAGTTGTCGTCACTACACGACAATGGAGAGGAGGTTAGAGGGGAGGAGTGTAGTGTCGCAGCTTATCGATACTGCCAGAGCTGGTGTCTCCATAAAAATTCCTTCGGGCACTGCGAGCGGCGCTTTGAATATTGTCACCAATAGGATGACCTCACCAATGAAGAACATCCAGGCCGTCGACAAATGAACACTACCAGGACGGTGTTGCAAGTGGCGGCCACCTTGGCACCAATCATCTAGTTCGAGTGTAGTCCGTGTTAGCCTACTAGATGGTGCCGAACATTAGATCGAGCTGTTGGTAGCTAGCTCTACGGGCAAACATTCGGTGCACATAGACACACGCATCACTTTGCTTCTCTCGACGCCTATTTTTCTTAGCACTTTCTGGATATTTTTTATTGAACTTTTACCATTTGAGCCGGCCGAAGTGACCGTGCGGTTAAGGGCGCTGCAGTCTGGAACCGCAAGACCGCTACGGTCGCAGGTTCGAATCCTGCCTTGGGCATGGATGTTTGTGATGTCCTTAGGTTAGTTAGGTTTAACTAGTTCTAAGTTCTAGGGGACTAATGACCTCAGCAGTTGAGTCCCATAGTGCTCAGAGCCATTTGAACCATTTTTTTTTTACCATTTGTGCTTCTCGATATATCTGTCTCAGATCCGTGCATGCCATTTGCTCTCATTTTACTTGTTTGTGATGCCACATATTGATTTAACTTTAGCATTTTTTGCTTTGCCATGGCTACCGCAACGCCTCAAGCCCCAAGCTAGCCTGTCTCGTAGTTAGCGGCGCCACAATTGCAAGCGCCTTTGGCATCAACGCTCGATCTAACACAGCTTCTTCAGATAGAGAGGCCACAAATGACGCAGCTTACTGAGCTTCTGAAGGGCTTCATTCGGATGCAGACGGCAGCCAATGAGAATCACCGTCAGGCGTCACCAATTACGGCAGCGCCACAGCTTCCACAGCCATCCTTAATGCTTCCGTTTCGCCAATTTCAAGAGGATAAAGAGGAGTGTGTTGAGTAACTGGCCCAGTTTCAAGGTCATCTGTCTGCACACCAATGCCAAGTACCGTTAAACAGTCTCTTTTTTAACAACGGCTTTTGTGTCAGTTAATAGGATGTATTGCACATTGTTCCCCATTTCGGGGCTAGAACTTGTGATCTATGAAGAATTAATCCACGCTTGGAATAGATATTATGACAAGAAATTCCTTTTGGTGGATGCCAGGTTTAAATATGTCAGACTAAAGAAGCAGCCAGGGTGGTGTGTGACAGATTTACAAGCGTTTACGTAAGATTAAATGTGGCTGTGGCAAGTATTATAGTGACCTCATGATACGTGGCGCTGTTACTCAGAACGTGGCTGATAATAGAAGAAGGAAACTTGTTGTCAAGAGTCCCTACTTTTCCTAGCCACGGCTGCCACAAACTGTTAACAGTATAGCAATTCTTCAAAAGCCACTTGAGTAAAATATGTTTATTTATAGTGAGCTTGTGTCAACTAATCTTTAGCTAGCCTGTACAGATTGCTACGGCGACATATCTCTTTGGCCACCATCTCCACAAAATTTCCATTCTTTTGTCCAAAATCTGGTCATTTTCAGTAACAATTCTTTTTTAAGGATGGATTTGAAGAAAGAGATAAGACGCATGTTTTTATCAAGAGCCAGAATTGGAAACACAGAAAAATGACTTAAAACGCATCAAAAGATAATGTATTTCAATTCGATAAGTTATCTGTGCTGAACAGAAAAAAAAATTTCTGCACTGTCGTCTCAAAATGTGCAGGTTATGTAAGCTGAATGTGATGTGGATCTCATGTTTCTAAAAGCGATGTATGGATCCTGACGACTGTGTTTGATTTCATAAAAGTCATGTATTTTTACTGTATCACAACGAATGGCATAACACACTGCTTCTTAATAACAACCGAAGAAACCCAGACTACTGAACAGATAGAAGAATGAAAGTATGAAGAAAAGAAGTCGATAAGAAGAACATGGGAGACGCAGCACGAAGTAATTAAGCTTTTCCATTCGTTTAGCTTACAAATATCAAAGAATACTTCCACAGGAATTTAATAATGCAACAGAAAGAGTTTTCTGAATAAATTCCAAATCGGAATACAAGAAAATTTTGATTCATCGTAATATGCTGGATGGACTTTTTACCTGACCACCAAATCCCGAGATACAGTGACAGAAAGGATGAAATGTTTGTAAGAAATGCGTGTCACGTTACACTCTTCCGGCTGATCTGTGTGTGTTGGAAGTTCCCAAGGATTGTCTGTGATAATCTCAGCTGATCTACGTGTGTTGCAGAGTCCAAGAGTACTATGTGAAAATATTTCAAGTGATAACATACATTTACGTTTCTTAACAGGATTGCAATATTTTTAATAGTTTTAAATGCTCTAAAAAAGAAATATTTGTTCTCGGATAACAATGAAGATTGATAAAGAGGGCAGCAGACGAATCAGTGCGGATCTGCCATCCTCTACTGTCTTAAATCTAATATTGAAAAATTTTATGGATGTGCATTCATTGTATTAACTAGAAAATAAAAGAGAACTATTCCCAACAAATTAGAGCACTTAAAATTTAGTAGAAGATTACTTTCAAAAGAAAAAAACGGATAACTGACTTTACTTTTTAAGAAGAAGATCGCGCACCTGTCTTGCCTCTGCACATCCACCTCAGAGATACTGCACGGACAGTGCTGTACAATGATATAGTCGGCTGCTGCAAGCACGATGTGAGTGTCGAGTCTATTTACTCTGACACTACTGCCGAGCTGCGATCAGCAAGCATGGCCGTCTACAGGGCACTCAAAGAGCCTGTGGTCACCTAAATGTCGAGGCACCAGCAAAGAAGACAAAGCCGCCGCCAAATCAATGTGGGAAGACGACCAAGTCTTCCCTATCAAGGTGGAACCTTTCCCTGCGGTCGTGGACCCTAAACCACATTGCTTCAGCTGCCGGGGAGAGGGCCGAATGCAAAGTACTGACGCAACACACCGAGATGCGTCAGAGGCTCAGGCTAGATTCACAGTCGCTCCAGCAGGCGACAAATGGAGGTCGCGGGTGCTTGCTGTGCCATGCACCGTGTCGTCAACTATCGTTGCTGCCCGGCCGTCTCTAGCGGCAGCCAAGCCGATGGCGAAATGCGGCCCCAGACTCAGCGCACGCAGATGCAGGAGAAGACGACGACGCCAGTCGTCAGCAACCGCTGCAAACCCCCTTTCCCCTGAGTGGCTGTGATATCCCACCAATTGTGAGGAGGATCGGCCGCCAGTAGGGAGGCGGGAACAGCAGCCGCGATCTGGAAAGACACAGCAGCAGCAGAAGACCGTCCACATGCTCGCCACAATGCGTTTTAACGTCTGAGGAACAACTACGGCCATCCAAGCCGTCATGGTACAGAGAGGACTGCGTTCTTAGCCACACAGAAAGACTGCGTAGAGAGTTTGCTAGAGACTTTCTAGCAGGCATAGGGGTACGTTCCCCTGCCACTGCCCCAGCATAGTCATAGGAGAAGGTAGCCGCCAGGCAGACACCCACTCCTCAGGCAATGCCCCAAGCCACTGGGACTGCCCCTGCCAAACAGTCTACAGTATTCAAACTATGAGATAAAATGGAAATGAGTGTATGATATCGTAGGCCGGGAGCCCACATTCAGGGAAATACGGCCACCAAGTGCAAGTATTATTTCATTTGATACCACACTGGGCAACTGTCGCGCCAGTGATAAGGATGAAATGATGAGGACAACACAACACCAAGTCCACGAGCGGAGAAAATCTCCATTTCGGCCAGGAATCGAACACGGACCCCTTTACATGGGAGGCAGGAGAAGACAACGACGCCAGCTGTCAGCAACCGCTACTTGCCCCCCCTGCCCCTGAGCGGCTGGAATGTCCCACCAGTTGTGGGGAGGACCGGCCGCCAGTGGGAGGGCTGGAACAGCAGCCAGGATCTTTAAACACACAGCAGCAGCAGAAGACCCAGCTAAGCAGGCAGACTATGAGATGAAGAACTAACTCGGCGGAAAGTGTTTATCAGAGACAAGGGTATCGTCAGGAGTGGCCCAGGGATTTGTGATAGGACTGCTGCTGTTCGATATGTACATAAATGATTTAGCAGACATTGCGGGCAGCAATCTTCGATTGTTTGCTGTAATGTACGGTAAGGTTTCGAAGTTGAGTGACTATAGGAAGATACAAGATGACTTAGACAAAATTTCTCGTTCCTGTGCTGAATGGCAGCTAGCTCTAAATGTGGGAATATGTAAGTTAATGCAGATGAGTAGGAAGATCAAGCCTGTAATGTTCAGATACAGTATTAATATTGTCTCGCTTGACACAGTCAAGTTGTTTAAATATCTGGGCGTAATGCTGCAAAGCGATATGAAATGCTACGAGCATATGAGAACTGTTGTAGGAAAGGCGAATGGTCGACTTCAGTTTACTGGAAAAATTTTAGGAAGGTGTGGTTCACATGTAAAGGAGACCGCATATAGGACACTGGTGCCACCTGTTCCTGAGTACTACTCGAGTGCTTGGGATCGGTACCAGGTCGGATTGAAGGAAGACACTGAAGCAATTCGGAGGCGGGTTGCTAGATTTGTTAGCGGTACGTTCGAACAACACGTAAGTGTTAACCGGCATTTGAAGCTGAATGCCGAACGATCCTACTGCCCCAAAATACATTGCGCTTAAGGACCACGAAGATAAGAGACGGGAAATTAGGGCTCCTACGGAGGCATATAGACTGTCTTTTCCCCTCGCTGTCTTTGCGAGTGGAACGGGAAAGGAAATTACTAGCAATGGTGCACTGTATCCTCTACAGCAGTTGTGCCCCACAACAGCGTACTGTGCCTGCCGCACAGATTCGAACAGATCTCATTATGACGAACAAATGGCTATGACACAGTATCGGCGGCATGATACCAATACTAACACAACCTACCTTTTCATGACACATCGCAGACAGCAAGAAATCCGCTAGTGTTCTTACTAGTCATCCATACTCTCGTGCATTCTTCTTTTTCTTGACGCTTGCCTTGGTACTTTTTTCCTTCCGCCCTTAAAACCACTCTTCTTTCAAACGAATTTCTACCACTTTCTATCACGCGATGGGCCCGTGTTGATAGGTAATCTTACCTAGATGGACGGACATCACAGACCCTGCTTCTGTGAACTCCTCGATGTAATTACTAACAAATGCAGAGGCGGCAGTAGATCTTTTGAGATGCTCATCATGCTAGAGCGGGCTTGGCTGGCCTCCACTCAGTGTTTCCCACTGTGTCCCTTGCGGCGTGGATGACATTCGTCCCGCTCTCCCTTTCCCACCAAAAGCTACTTGTGTTGACAAAATTATACCAGTGAACTTCAAAAACTATGTTACACATTATTATGACAGACCAAGTAACTTTTCTTGAATGCTGCACTACACTAAAAAATGACGTAGATACTGTCGTTCAACATAGTCACCAAGTCTCTGTAAATAAAGGGCAGGACGTTTTTCCAACTGTTTAGTTGGTCGACAATAGAAATCCACTCCTTGGTGACGAAACCATTCGAGAACTGCTGTCTGAACGTCTTGATCGTTGAAAATCTCTTTCCCCTGATGTTCTCCCTCGATACCTGGACATTGTCGTCTATGGTCGATGTCGATGGCCTTCCTTCCCGACGAGAATGACACACATCAGAGGGACCTGGGTCACATTGTTGACACCATTTCTCATTTGGTCCAAATACTGCCATAACATCACAGTGAATCTGTGCAATTGAGACATTTTGCTCACAAGAATCGTACGGTCCAGCGTACTTCAACTTGGGAGTGTGTTTCCAGTTGCCGCACCATTACACTCTCCCCACCACCCATGTTATCCGTACTGCAGGAGGGCTCTGTGCACAGTCCTTTGATTCGCTCCCTTAATGCTTCAACCAAGTGAGCGATTTGTTCTTCAAATAGTTTGACCTTAACTTCGTCTTTCTTTTCGCCCTTCTGTGTCCCACTTGTGGTAAAGACGACGGACTTCTGTTCATGTGCCCATAAGAACAACTTTCTTTGGGGACGAAATTTAAAATAAGAATGGCCACGAGACCAATGGAAAATTAATCCTGCCTTAGCAATCCAATCAGCTCCGAGGATATAATTGGCAGCTAAATATTCTCTCTCCTTCATACCCATCTTCCAGACAAATTCCCAACACTGATTTTAATTTAACACAACCATTCACTCTTAAATTTGTTTTATTTGCCGTTCAGTACTCTCCTGACTCTCTCCTTAACGTTCCCATGTGCATGTATGTTTATATTTTACAAAACAGTCTTAATTTCCATTAAATGACATTGCGTAAGTGCAACAGTCCACACACAGTTTCCCCATTCAGTTAAGGGCAGCACATATAAACAGTAACCGCGAACCCGTCTTTTCGCGAATCGCACTCATAATCTTTCCCTGACTGTTAATTTTCAAAGTACTTGCTGCGCCCTTTGCGTCTCAGCGCACTCATTCTTTGTGTGTCCCTGCTCACCACAACCCCAGCAGACCCCATTAAGCACTCCTTAACACAATTCCTGAGCGTGGTCAGCGATTCCGTGCGCTACCATAGCGCTTCGTTTCACACGCCTGTTCTGATTCACACTCTCTGTTCCGTGTCTACCCCGTGAGCCTGTGCCTCCCTTTGGATGTCGAGAAATTCGATGGACTGTACTTGTTTTAACATCTCTTCTTATTCAGTCAACCTTTTCGGAATTACACAAAATACAGCTCCTTGCATGATTTCGGGGTTTAGTCCCCCTAAGATCTGCGTTCCCATCTGCTCCTCCATATACTGGAGAGCTAAGGCTACCACACTCTTTCTAACGCGTTCCACATGTTCTGCTAATGATTCATCAAGATCTTGTTCACAATCGGCTGCGAGACTTACCTTCTTGGGGTCCGAAATCTTACTTGCGGTTGGTATATGGTATATTGACGTGATGCTTCCATCAGTTCCCGAACAGTATCTTCCGCTTGAATATTCCTTATTTGCAACTCACAGATCAGCTCACCCCGCTGCAAACAAGTCCCATCCCCGGACATACTGAAATCACAACGGTCGATCTTCTTTCTACAAGCAACAGTACGAGGAATAAATATATTACCGTAACTACAATAATTACACCTCAGTCAGTCAACCACACTCAGCTACTAAAGTGCTTTGGAAGCATGGAGTTGTGGCTCTAAATAATTACTCGTGGAGTCGACTGATTGAGTATACAATACGAGGTCAAATTTTTTCATCAGATTACACAAAATTGATCTCAAGTATAAATAGCATACTTAATACAACGTAAGGAATGCGAGCTAATATCAGAACGACCAACAGGATGAAGCTACTAAAAATTGAATTGCTGCAGCAAAATCTTGTCAAACAACTGTTTCGAGCCTTTATCTTCCGTAATACTTTGTATAGTTTCTGATAATCAAAGACAAGATGTTAAGATCAGAGTTTTTAAAAACAGCAAACACAAAATCCAAAATTATTATTTTTATGAAACCACCGAACAACCATCTACAATTTTCCCTGATCAAATCATAATCATGGAATCCACAGGGTTTTTCGATCCAGGTTAGAACCCAGTAGGTGAACACGCTTTTCAGAAGTACAGAAATCTATAGTGAATACAAACTGAGGCTTCCCTTCTGTTGCAGCACGCCAGTAGAGCTGCCACTATCCTGTCCAGTAATTCAGCAGCATAGGACGTGTATATAGCGTTTTTTCCTTTTACAGAAGCAACATCACATGGAGTTCATCGGCAAAGACCGTGACGTCATATACATAGTACTTAAACACTGATTTCATTAACCTTAATTCAAACGTCAGCTTCGTACGTTCTTGCATCACCACAAAAATTCAGCTGTCACGTTTTCCGATAAAGCACTGATACTTCTGCAATAACACTGTCTGAGCATGGCTCCAGGTACAACACCGTCCCCAGTGAGTTCCCCCGAATTACCAGCCACGCTTCCGGCTTGCACCACTCCAGATGACAACCACCTCTCTCTCTGCCGACCATTGTGCCAGAGAGCCTCCCACAGCCTCCCAGCCCGAAGATAAGTCATTGCTCTGTGATGCGACAATCGATAAGTGACGACATAGTACAGCGAAGAGAGAATTTAAAATAAGTTAAAGGGGTCATAAAGACCAAATGTCTTGTTAATAACTTCGTCGTTTCAAATGCTGTCGTTCCATTTTGCATTTCACATTTCGATAGCGTCGCTTATTTGCGATTCATCGGCCTTAGAGAGACATTTCGACCTAGTACAAATACTGTATTGTAGATATCCCCATGCTTCACGGTTCTTTTATTATCAGACTGGGAGGCACAGAAGGTATTAAACACTTCTCTTTCATCAAGTTTCTGTTTGTAGATTCGGTCGTTTGATAGCCAGTAATTGCTGGTGTCCTCAACATGTATTTGCACACTTTAGTTAGAGTTTGGCATTTGGTAGCCAGTAAACTGCGAACGGTCCAAAGAGCATATGTCTCTACACATGCTTTGTGCATAAGGTAGGAACGTAGGCTCTCGGATTTTGGGCGGCTTACTGGTCCCCCCCCCCCCCCTATGGACCCCAGACCTTGCCGAGGTGGGGGGGCTTAACTGTTCCGTCCTCAATAAACTTGACAGTCTATTAAGAACTGTACAGGCCTGGGGACGGACCAGGACCAACGAGGGGTTCATAAAAACTGTGTATAGGGAAAGTGTGGCCACCTTTCCAGCTGCTGCTGTTTTGGGACCATCGTGCTGCTGGTCATGCATTAACCACTACAGTATATTTAGAGGTTTCTATTGAAGAAGCGTGCTCCACTAGCGCACATGTTGCTAAGGTAGAGCAACAGCTTCAAACTGAACGTTTCGAATCTTCAGCAATAGAAATGTGAGCAAAATGCTTCGAAAAATATCTTCTGTGACGATGATAATCCCTAATTTTCACGCAGTTAGCATTTGGAGAGTGGAAATTGAAGACGTTATATGTGCCACATTGTATCCAAAATTTTGAGAATGTGTTCTGATTGTACTTAATTATACTGTTGAACGCATCATCGCAAAAAGGAGACAATTATAAGTGCCAACAAGTTGATTCTTGCAAAGCAGAAAACAGCAAACACTATTTACACAAGTAGCGTTGTTACCGGTTTGGAACCGACGGGTTCATCTTCACACGGCTGTTCCCGATTATATTAAATTTAGTGTTGTTTGCACTATTTTTTTTCAACAGTTATTGTAAACAACAACAAATGCAATATAAAAGTGGGCAGCCGTCGGAAGGTGAACCTGTCGATTCGAAAAAGGTACGGCGCTATTTGCGTACATAAACAGCATTATGGAAAGTGGATGGTTACTATTCTGCTCGCTGTATGAATCAGCATGTATTCTGTTCAAAGCCACAGTCTCAATAATGTCATTTTTCGACAAAATAGGCGGAAGGAAGTATCTGTTCAAGTGCCGTTAATACTAAAGCACTACATTTTATTTCTGGTAATACAAATGCAGATACACAGCATTCAGTATTTTAACTGGTACAACTGTAGTCAATAAAAACCACTTCTCATGTCTTTTTACATTTTGAAAATCCAGAGACAAGGCCAGCTTGTCAGAAAGACCTTGCGCCATCTACAAACGCATATTTGAAAAACTGTCCCCTTGGTTTGGCACCTGTATCAAGTCTAGAGGCACGCAGAGTTCCGCGAACGCAGTAGCACAGAAAAAGGGTTTTGTGACATAATGGCTCGTAGAATGATTTTTGTATCCACTCCCCTTTTATTAACGTCGACATGGATTGATTTCAAAGTTCCTATTATGACAGCTAGCTCAAATAATTACTGTTAAGTGAGTAGCTTGAAACTGATCATCTCGAATCTTCATTAACAGCAGTAGGAAAAGGTAAGTAACGGCTATTACGTCCAGAATGTCATTTTTGCAAGGAAAAATCAAAGCTGCGGGACAAACTCCAGAGTTCTGAAACAATCTTCGTTACATAAATTAAAATACCTAAAACTAACCATTTACTGCCGGCCAGACTAGCTGTTACGTCTAACGTGCTGCTTCCCGAGCGGGAAGGTGTGCCGATCCCCGGCACGAATACGCACGGCATATTGGAGTCGAGGTCGGGAGTGCCGTCCAGCCTAAGCAAGGTTTTTAAGGCGGTTTTCCATCTACCTCGGCGAATGCGGGCTGGTTCCCCTTATTCTGCCTCAGTTACACTGTGTCGGCGATTGCTGCGCAAACACCGTTTCCACGTACACGTACGCCATAATTACTCTACCACGCAAACATTTGGGGTTACACTCGTCTGCTATGAGAGGTTCCCGGAGGGTGGTGGGGGGTGGGGGGGTGGGGGGGGGGAGGGAAGTGTCCATTGGGGGCCGAATCGCACAATAACCCTGGGTTCGGTGGGGGGCGGCAGTGGTGTGGCGGTGGGGTGGGTGGACTGTTATGGGGTTGTGAACCACTGAGGGCTACAGCAGGACGAAGCCTCTCCGTCATTTCTAGGTCATCTGTTTAATATAATACAATACAACCATTTACTAGTAAAGAAACTATGCTTCCCGACGACGAGGTTTATTTAAGACATCACATTAAAAGTTTTTCTTCTACAAGGTTCTATATTACACTATTTTGGTAAGGTCTCATTAGCAACCAGACTGAATCAGAGTATATCACATACTGTGCCTATTGTATCTTAGACGAGGAATTTTGAATCAATGGAAACCTAAACGCCGTAGGGATAACGGCTAAAAAAAAAAATTAAAAAAAAAGAAAACCAGATCCACCATATAGATTTACCACCCAAATATGAAGCAATCCGGATATACGAGCTTTGAAGTTCACAGACGACACAGGTATATCTCGACTACAATGCGATTTATACATGTCATGCACAGATAACTTTATTCTCTCAACTTACTGTAGAAATTAACGTAGCCTACACATTAAATACGAGGGTAGGATTTAAAGTAATGACAAAAGTGTACATATTGATTACTAATACGGGATGACGTTGCTGTTCCTTGCCCTGCGGCACAATACGTAACTATGCTCTTCCACAGAAATTGATAAATGAAGAATAACATGAATTCGGTAATTACGCTTAAAAGGTCAACTCTATTTACCGGAAATAACCTTTACACTTTACGTTTTTTGTAAACATATACTCTTAAGTACAGGTGCACTTACCCGAAAAGTGTATCATTTAACGTTCGTTATGTTTCGTGGGTAACAACGAACATTGTTGGCACACACACACTGAGGAGCCAAATCGTGATGACCTCCACAGCGGGTTAGTCCACCTATATAATGCAGTGCATCAGCTTTTCTGCGTGACGCGGCTTCTACAAGTCTTTGGTAGGTTTCCAGAAGTACGTGGCACCAGGTGTCTACCCCCAGAGCACGACATTCCCGTAAATTCTGACCCGGTGGTTTGTAGGCGTTGAGCTAGCACCCGATAGCGTCTCATACGTGTTTCACCTGGCTCATATCAGGCGAATTTGTGGCCAAGATATTGAAACGGCTTCACCGTCCTACTCCTCTGCTGGAACATATCATAGTCGTGTGAGAAGACATGTAGCATTAAAGGATGCAGGTAGTCCACAGTAATGTTCACTTAGCCCACAGCTGTCATGGAACCTTCCATTGCAAACACCAGTCCCACAGAAGTCCAGGTAATGTCGCTCATAGCATAATACCCCCACCACCCTGATTCCGAGACGCGATGCGTATTTCGATTAGACGTTCGCCTGGATGACGATGTATTTGGACACGAACATCAACATGGTGTTAACTCCGGTGGCACGTTTCCCATGGTCTCCGGTCAAATACCGACGATCCCGTATCCACTGTATTCGCAGTTGACGATGTCGCTGACACAGAAAGGAAGATTAGAGTGTAACGTCCCGTCGACAATGAAGTCATTAAAGACAAGGCACAAGCTCGCTTAAGGATGGAGAAGAAAATCAGCAGCACCCATTTCAAAAGAACCACTCAGACATTTTCCTTAAGCGATTTAGGGAAATCACGGAAACCTGAATCTGGATGGCCGTACTGGGATTACGACCGGCGTCCTCCCGAATACGATTCTAGCGTGTTGATCACTGTGTCACATGGCTTGCTCACGTCGTTAACATAGGAACAGGCAGGATCGTCAGCTACGGAGTCCCATGTTCAACAATGTGCGCTGAATAGTGTGCTCCGAACCACTCGTACCTGCACGAGCATTGTGCTCTGTCGTCAGATGTGCCACAGACCGCCGCCTACCCTGCGTTACTGAATGGACAAGCCCCCGATCTCCACGTTCTGTGATGAGGTATGTAAATCCAGCGATTGCAGCGTCCTTGATCCATCTTCCCTAGATGCTCACGGCAGTAGCATGCAGAGATGCAATTGGCTTCGCCGATTCCGAGATGCTCAATCCCTGGTGCTGGACCGTAAAAAAATGCTCTTTGTCAAAGTCGCTTGTGTGAGTGGATTTCCCCATTTTCAGCCCTTATCACAGTACCAGTGATCCCCGTTCATCTCTTCTTTAATTCGAAATTGCTTAGTGTTACATAAAAAAATCTGTCCATATATTGTCTCTCACAGAAAAAAGGTAATTGAGGAAGAAAAAAGTATTTCAAAAATTAGTATAATTAGTTTTTAATAATAAAAGGGAATATAATCTTAGCAATATTTTCTCTGCTGTGTCAGTGTTACAAACGTTTCTGTATTCCTACACCAACGTCCGTAGCAAATACTCTAAAGTACACAAACTAAATGTTATCGTCATACTAAAACAAGCAGTTTTCTTTATGAAAATTTGTTGTTAACTAGTAAGACCTCCTTCCCACGTTCGGAATAAAAACATTGACAACTACACACATAAAAAAAAGCTTTGCATCACCCCAGTTACCAGAATTGCTGAAGACAGACGTTGATTGTGGATATTGTATCACAGACACAGTCCCTTTGACTGTTCAGACATGTCACTAAACCTCGCTCAGGCGGCAAAAGGGTTACTACTGCAGTGGATGACCGCTACCTACGGATTATGGCTCAGAGGAACCCCGATACCAACGCCACCATGTTGAATGACGCTTTTAGTGCAGCCACAGGACGTCGTGTTACGTCTCAAACTGCGAGCAATAGGCTGCATGACGCGAAACTTCATTCCCGACGTCCATGGCGAGGTCCATCTTTGCAACCAAGACAGCATGCAGCGAGGTACAGATGGGCCCAAAAACATGCCGAGTGGACCGCTCCGGATTGCCATCACGTTCTCTTCACCGATGAGTGTCGCACATGCCTTCAACCAGACAATCGTCGGAGACGTGTTTGGAGGCAACCCGTTCTGGCTGAACGCCCTAGACACACTGTGCAGCGAGTGCAGCAAGGTGGAAGCTCCCTGCTGTTTTGGGGTGGCATTATGTGGGGCCGACGTACGCCGCTGGTGGTCATGGAAGGCGCCGCAACGGCTGTACGATACTTGAATGCCATCCTCCGACCGACAGTGCAACCATATCGGCAGCATATTTGCGAGGCAGTCGCCTTCGTGGACGATAATTCGCGCACCCATCGTGCACGTCTTGTGAATGACTTCCTTCAGGATAACGACATCGCTCGACTAGAGTGGGCAGCAGGTTCTCCTGACATGAACACTATCTAACATGCCTGCGATAGATTAAAAAGGGGTGTTTATGGACGACGTGACCCACCAACCACTCTCAGGGATGTACGCCGAATCGCCGTTGAGGAGTGGGACAATCTGGACCAACAGCGCCTTGATGAACTTCTGGATAGCATGCCAAGACGAATATAGGCATGCATCAATGCAAGAGGACGTGCCACTGGGTATTACAGGTACCGGTGTGTACAGCAATCTCGACCACCACGTCTGAAGGTCTCGCTGTATGGTGGTACAACATGCAATGTGTGGTTTTCATGAGTAATAAAAATGGCGGAAATGATGTTTATGTTGACCACTATTCCAATTTTTTGTACAGGTTCCGGAATTCTCTGAACCGAGGAGATGCAAAACTTTTTTATGTGTGTATTTTTGTCCAATACGTAATACATAATGTTAATTTAAAAATAATTCATAAGTATGTATTCCACGTTCAGTATGAACTACTAGTAAAGTACATGTGGTCGGTGAACTAAATTTTTCTCTTAATTAAAATATTTTTTCCTGTTTTATGTGAATGAAGAATTGCTTACTTTAGGAAAATCAATGTTTCGTGCCCCTTCGTATTCGTATTATTGTCAAGCCACATAAACCTTGTTGACTCACTGCAGAATGTAAGCAGTATTTGATTTTTGAAAAAGAATGCTCAGATTTTGCAACAGTCAAAGGTACTGTTAGGTACATTAGGACTTCGGAGTATACATCCTGGAAATTGAATATAAGTGAGCTAAAATTTGCTAATGAGATCTTCGCTAACTAGTATAGAGTTCAGATATTCGTGCTTTAAACTGACTTGTTATGAACATTAGCGGTGCTGAAAACAGAGGACAAACGCCATCAGCAAATGTCAGTATAAATTTGAACGCTTCATTTTAAGACCTTCGTCAGACATGGATATGAGCGAAGGTTGTAATCCTCTGTGACTTTGTCTTCGTGATTTGTAATTAAATCTTATTTTCATAGCAGTACACAGGAATGGTTAACGCTGGTCAAGGTCATTGTCCAATTGTCAGAACCGTGGATGTAGAGTGTGGTCAGAAACAGTCTGAAAAGCTTGTAAGGGTGCTGCAGGATACCTTGTGCTGAGGAATAATCGTTAAGCAAAAACTCGGTACTTTGCACCGTTTGAGAGTTAGTTAACATTAACGTTAGCCAATCAGGTCGTAGCCCACGCAAATTCAAGCAGCCCGCCAGAGACAGTGTCTCCGAACGTGTACTTCGTTTGGTTTCCCAGACCCGAACAAGACAGCGATATAAAAATTTGACTTGGGACGGTAGTAAGGGTCGGACTAGAGAAAAAGACTGAACAGTCCCGTACTCTGTCATCTAAGCTGTGAGAAAAATGACACTAATTCTCTCTAGCAAACTGCTTCAATTTGCGTTCGCAGGGACCTGATTGGGTAGTTCAGTGCTAAATAACTCGGAAAAGGCACAATAATCGAATTTTTTGGTACAATCATATCTTGGGACAATCTCCCCACCAACACCCGTACAAGCTTATCAAACTGTTTGCGACCACCCTGTGTAGACTACCGTGTAACTGTGAATAGACATAAGAAGTCAGCCTCATTCTGCCAACGGCCTTGTCAAAGAGGGCGGAGGAGCGGATAGAGGTTCAGGGTACTCTCTTGTCCTAAGGGTGGGAAATTGCCCCTAAAGGAGGAAGAATCAGCAATGATCAACGACATGAGGATGCAGAAGGCAATGGAAACCACTGCATTAAAGACACGTAACGTGTATCCACAGGACATGTGTCCTGTAATTGAAGAAGTGTCATGATGATCTCTCCATTGGCAAAAGATTCCGGAATGGTCCCCCATTCGGATCTCCGGGAGGGGACTGCCAAGGAGGAGGTTATCATGAGAAAAAGATTGAATAATCAACGAAAGGATAACGTTCTACGAGTCGGGGCGTGTCAGAAGCTTTAACGTGGTAGGGAAACTAGAAAATCTGAAAAGGGAAATGCAAAGGCTCAATCTAGATATAGTAGGGGTCAGTGAAGTGAAGTGGAAGGAAGACAAGGATTTCTGGTCAGATGAGTATCGGGTAATATCAACAGCAGCAGAAAATGGTATAAGAGGTGTAGGATTCGTTATGAATAGGAAGGTAGGGCAGAGGGTGTGTTACTGTGAACAGTTCAGTGACCGGGTTGTTCTAATCAGAATCGACAGCAGACCAACACCGACAACGATAGTTCAGGTATACATGCCGACGTCGCAAGCTGAAGATGAACAGATAGAGAAAGTGAATGAGGATAATGAAAGGGTAATGCAGTATGTAAAGGGGGACGAAAATCTAATAGTCATGGGTGACTGGAATGCAGTTGTAGGGGATGAGTAGAAGAAAAGGTTACAGGAGAATATGGGCTTGGGACAAGGAATGAAAGAGAAGAAAGACTAATTGAGTTCTGTAACAAGTTTCAGCTAGTAATAGCGAATACCCTGTTCAAGAATCACAAGAGGAGGTGGTATACTTGGAAAAGGCCGGGAGATACGGGAAGATGTCAATTAGATTACATCATATTCAGACAGATATTCCGAAATCAGATACTGGATTGTAAGGCGTACCCAGGAGCAGATATAGACTCAGATCACAATATAGTAGTGATGAAAAGTAGGCTGAAGTTAAGACATTAGTCAGGAAGAAATAATACGCAAAGAAGTGGGATACGGAAGTACTAAGGAATGACGAGATACGTTTGAAGTTCTCTAACGCTATAGATACAGCAATAAGGAATAGCGCAGTAGGCAATACAGTTGAAGACGAATGAACATCTCTAAAAAGGGCCATCACAGAAGTTGGGAAGGAAAACATAGGTACAAAGAAGGTAGCTGCGAAGAAACCATGGGTAACAAAAGAAATACTTCAGTTCATTGACGAAAGGAGGAAGTACAAACATGTTCCGGGAAAATCAGGAATACAGAAATACAAGTCGCTGAGGAATGAAATAAATAGGAAGTGCAGGGAAGCTAAGACGAAATGGCTGCAGGAACAATGTGAAGACATTGAAAAAGATATAATTGTCGGAAGGACAGACTCAGCATACAGGAAAGTCAAAACAACCTTTGGTGACATTAAAAGCAACGGTGGTAACATTAAGAGTGCAACGGGAATTCCACTGTTAAATGCAGAGGAGAGAGCAGATAGGTGGAAAGAATACATTGAAAGCCTCTATGAGGGTGAAGATTTGACTGATGTGATAGAAGAAGAAACAGGAGTCGCTTTAGAAGAGATAGGGGATCCAGTATTAGAATCGGAATTTAAAAGAGCTTTGGAGGACTTACAGTCAAATAAGGCAGAAGGGATAGATAACATTCCATCAGAATTTCTAAAATCATTGGGGGAAGTGGCAACAAAACGACTATTCACGTTGGTGTGTAGAATATATGAGTCTGGCGATATACCATCTGACTTTCGGAAAAGCATCATCCACACAATTCCGAAGACGGCAAGAGCTGACAAGTGCGAGAATTATCGCACAATCAGCTTAACAGCTCATGCATCGAAGCTGCTTACAACAATAATAAACAGAAGAATGGAAAAGAAAATTGAGAATGCGCTAGGTGACGATCAGTTTGGCTTTAGGAAAGGTAAAGGGACGAGAGATGCAATTCTGACGTTACGGCTAATAATGGAAGCAAGGCTAAAGAAAAATCAAGACACTTTCATAGGATTTGTCGACCTGGAAAAAGCGTTCGACAATATAAAATGGTGCAAGCTGTTAGAGATTCTGAAAAAAGTAGGGGTAAGCTATAGGGAGAGACGGGTCATATACAATATGTACAACAACCAAGAGGGAATAATAAGAATAGACAATCAAGAACAAAGTGCTCGTATTAAGAAGGGTGTAAGACAAGGCTGTAGCCTTTCGCCCATACTCTTCAATCTGTACATCGAGGAAGCAATGATGGAAATAAAAGAAAGGTTCAGGAGTGGAATTAAAATACAAGGTGAAAGGATATCAATGATACGATTCGCTGATGACATTGCTATCCTGAGTGAAAGTGAAGAAGAATTAAATGATCTGCTGAACGGAATAACAGTCTAATGAGTACACAGTATGGTTTGAGAGTAAATCGGAGAAAGACGAAGGTAATGAGAAGTAGTAGAAATGAGAACAGCGAGAAACTTAACATCAGGATTGATGGTCTCGAAGTCAATGAAGTTAAGGAATTCTGCTACCTAGGCAGTAAAAAAACCAATGACGGACGGAGCAAGGAGGACATCAAAAGCAGACTCGCTATGGCAAAAAAGGCATTTCTGGCCAAGAGAAGTCTACTAATATCAAATACCGGCCTTAATTTGAGGAAGAAATTTCTGAGAATGTACGTCTGGAGTATAGCATTGTATGGTAATGAAACATGGACTGTGGGAAAACCGGAACAGAAGAGAATCGAAGCATTTGAGACGTGGTGCTGTAGACGAATGTTGAAAATTAGGTGGACTGATAATGTAAGGAATGAGGAGGTTCTATGCAGAATCGGAGAGGAAAGGAATATGTGGCAAACACTGATAAGGAGGAGGGACAGGATGATAGGACATATGCTAAGACATGAGGGAATGACTTCCATGATACTAGAGGGAGCTGTAGAGGGCAAAAACTGTAGAGGAAGACAGAGATTGGAATACGTCAAGCAAATAATTGAGGACGTAGGTTGCAAGTGCTACTCTGAGATGAAGAGGTTAGCACAGGAAAGGAATTCGTGGCGGCGCATAAAATTAACGTTCAGTGGAATGAAATGGACACATTAGCTGCACTGGCACACGCTTTGCAAAGAGGAAGCCATAAGACTCTCTTTGATATAACCTTCGTTGTCCTGGCCACGAACGAATACTATCGCCAGCTGTGCACAGAAGCGACAGAGGTTACAACACACGACAATAATTTTGACCATAAAGAGGAAAGATACTAATACTTCGTTATAGAGATGAAGTGTTTCAGTGATCAATCTTATAATGTTGGTTGGTACCGGCAATGTTGACAACGACCAATAATGACGACATGACACTCTAAATTAAAATCAAGTGACGTCACGTCTCTGTGCCGTGATATGTAGCAAATACCATCGTCAGTCAGTATCGAGCCAAGTGAAACAGCTGAACAGGAATTTTTCCCCTCCCCCGTAAGCAAAAAATTCCAAAACGTGGCATATTCATTTACAACAACAGAATATTTAAAAACGTGCACTTCAGATAGGATGCCGTGTAGACAACAAATACTGAAAAACTTTGAACTCATGACACAGCCACCGCGAAATACAGAAAATCAGGCATCTACCAAAGAACCTGCCACTCTTGTCATTCTACTTATAATTAAAAACGAGGTATAGGATAATTTCTGAGCGCTAACAAGCAACAGCTCACATCCCACGTTTACTGTATGTGCAGTGTAATTTGGCACGTTCTGCTGGAGGCGGTCGTAAGAGATTTTGCCAATGTTATCGCACACAACATCATCAGAGTGAGGTGGGAAGTCGCTTTGCGCGTATATTATTGACCACGGGGAGGAAAAAATCGCATAACACTTCGAGGTTCTGAGTTTCATAAGTCTGACACATCTTCCAGAACAATCGTGTTGTTGCAGGTAACATGATATTCAGCCTAAACGAATGAATGTGTTACAAATCGTAAGGTTCAAATGGTTCAAATGGCTCTGAGCACTATGGGACTTAACTTCTAAGGTCATCAGTCCCCTAGAACTTAGAACTACTTAAACCTAAATAACCTAAGAACATCACACACAACCATGCTCGAGGCAGGATTCGAACCTGCGACCGTAACGGTCGCGCGGTTCCAAACTGTAGCGCCTAGAACCTCTCGGCCACACCTGCCTACCAAATCGTAAGGTAAAGCTGTCATTCAACAGAAGGTAATAATCTTGCAGCGTGATGATGTTGTCTTATTAGGTAACAAAACGTTGCCTTGTCTCCAACTGGTGCATCTGAGGCTGCGGAAAGAGACGCATTTCGTCAGCTGTGTGGCTCTTCCTGGCATCTTGTTGGCTAGGGGCAAAGCAACAGAAGCTTGCGTTCATCTGAAGAAACACAAAAGAGTTTAATAGTACGGTACAAGTCCTTTTGTGGACCTGTCAAATTCGTGTGCAGTAAGTGAACATGGCATTTTGAATACTTTCATTAATTATCAAGTGGAAGTCAGTACAAAATGTCTTGACATCCTAAGTGATTAGTTGAATCATTGTCAGTTGTGATGTAGTACCCTTGTAACATTTAACTATTTTGTAGTATTATTAGTACTGTCACAGGAAAAAGCCATGTGTAACATTAAAACGTCCTGTCACGGAGAGGCAAGTACAACACTATACATGTGTAACATTCTATTCTAAATGTGTCCTCCTGTCGGTATCATCGAATCAGCACCTACTCTAACAATTACTAATAAAAGTTATCCTAAAGGCAGATTCTAAATCACATTTCCTGAGTTAACGTTGCCCCTTTTACAGGAATTTTACAAGTTTGTTTCACCATGTAGTGTATTCCTAAGAGATGCAAGTGCCAGACTATTATTTCGAATATGAAGCGATTTCAGGAAATCAGAAATCGAACCAGTAATCTTTTGGTTCCAGGCCTTTTATGTGGTCAAGACTATTTATGAATCATCGCTAGTCTAATTAGGCACGAAATTCCCATCATTGGAGTGTTCTAAAGCGAAATTGTGATTTCCTGTTTTGTATGTATCTTACTGTGCTTAGGAAAGCAGAACCAGTTTCTCATGTACAGCAGAACAGCTAACTTTCATTCTAACTTTGTCAATCCCAGAATAATTATACTACAGCACCCAGATACATTAAAACCTTATTCTTGTGTAGATAATATTATTCAAGTGTAAACAAAGAAAAATCGGCCATGAGGGGTCTCTACAAATAAGATTTGATGAACCAGTTATTATTCTAAGTTAGTTAAACAGAATTGCTGCGTTATAATACTAACGCAGTATTAAAACATACTTTGAATTTATCATTATGCATCATTTCAGCAGTTAACCAAATCTACATCTACATCTACATTTATACTCCGCAAGCCACCCAAAGGTGTGTGGCCCTTAGACTGTATTTTGAATGAGAATTCTAAAAACATTAAACTCTTATGAAATCTACACTAAACACTGTTCGAAAAATAAGACAGATCTAACTGATTAATTTATGTATTAATTACAGCATTAAATTTCAGAAGTTTAATCTTTTATACAACACTACAGTATATTTTACAATAACCATTTCAGTATACTACTTTACTTCATATTATTAGAGTATGCTACACTCGAAGTCATTTATCAAAATTGCAAGATAATTTGTTTTTAAATAAACAATTTTCTTTCCTACTTTTGTTTTCATTAAGGAGGTCTTCCATGTTATAACTAACTTTAGGTTAGAGAGTTTCGGAAACCACATAAAGGGCGTCCGTCTATAAGGGGGCGGGTAAAACACAGTAAGGTAGTTGCAGAAACGATCGGTATTGTAGTGGTAAATTGTCGTAGCTGTTTTGTGAAAGAGCCAGAACTCCCAGTCCTAATAGAAAGCATTGAAGCTCAAATAGTTATGGATATAGAAAGCTGGCTAAATCCCAATATAAGTTAAGCCGAAATTTTTCAAACAATCTAACAGTGTTCAGAAAGGGTAGGTTAAATACAGTTGGTGGTGGAGCAGTTATTGCTGTTGGAAGTAGTTTACCTTTTAGTGATATTCGAGTAGACAGTTCCTGCGAAATAGTATGGGTACAGGTTATACTTGACAATCGGACTAAACTATTAATTGGATCATTTTACCGACCAACTCACTCAGAAGGTACAGTTGCTGAACAGTTCAACGAAAACTTGTGTCTGATTTCAAGTAGGTACTCCATTCACATAATTATAGTCGGTGGTGACTTCAATCTATCGTTGATATACAGGAAAAATTATACGTTTAAAGCCGTCGGCAGGGCTAAAACGTCATCCGCAGTTATACTTAATGCTTTCTCAGAAAATTATTTTTTACAACTAGTTCATGAGCCTACTCGAAGCATAAATGGTTGCGAAAGCATACTTGACCTTTTAGCAACAAACAATCCTGGACAAATTTTATCTTGACGAATACAGGGATCAGCGAGCACAAAGCAGTTGCTGCTAGACTGTATTCCGTAACACCCACAACTATCAAAAGGAAACGCAAAGTACATCTATTTAAAAAAGCTGATAAAATGCTCTTAACGCCGTTTTAAGAGACAGTCTTCACTCCTTCCGATCTGACCATGTAGGCGTAGAAAAGATGTGGAATCGTTTCAGACAGATAGTATTGATGGCAATTGAGAGATATATACCACATAAATTAATAAGTGATGGTACTGATCCCCAATGGTACACAAGAAGGGTCAGATCACTGTTGCAGAAGCAACGGAAAAAGCATGCCAAATTTAAGAGAACGCAAACTCCCCAAGATTGGCAAAGTTTTTCAGAAGTTCGAAATACAGCGCGTACTTCAATGCGAGATACTTTTGATCATTTCCACAACGAAACTGTGTCTCGGAATCTGGCAGAAAACCCAAAGAGATTCTGGTCATACATAAAGCACAACAGTGGCAAGACGCAATCAATACCTTAACTGCGCGATAACAACGGTGAAGTCACGGTTTTCCGAAACTCATTCACCAAAAAATACGAAGTAAATATTCCTGAATTCCAATCAAGAATAACGGCCAAGATGAGATACGTAGAAGTAGATATCCTCGGTCTAGCAAAGCAGCTTACATCACTTAATAAAGGCAAGGTCTCTAGTCCAGATTGTACACATGTCAGGTTCCTTTCAGAGTATGCTGATACAATAACTCCATATTTAGCAGTTATATACAACCGCTCGCTCATAGAAAGACCCGTATCTGAAGACTGGAAAAATGCTCAAGTCACACCAATACCCAAAAAGGGAAGTAGGAGTAATCCGCTGAATTACAGACCCGTATCACTAACGTGATTTGCAGTAGGTTTTTGGAAAATATTCTGTGTTCGAACATTATGAAGTACCTGGAAAAAACCCGCCCGGTTAGCCGCGCGCTCTGAAGCACCGCTTTCCGGGCGGGAAGCCGTGCCGTTCCCCGGCACGCGTCTTCTCGGCGGATTAGTGGGATGGTTTTTAAGCCGCCTTTCCATCTGCCTTGGCGATTGCGGGCTGGTTCCCCTTATTCGGCCAAACCGCACAATAACCCTGGGTTCGATGTGGGGCGGCTGTGGGATGAGTGGACTGCTGCAGCCTGTTGAGGGGTTGTGAACCACTGAGGGCTACGGTGGGGACGCAGCCTCTCCGTTGTTTCTAGGTCCCCAGTTCAACACAGTACATACAATACCTGGAAGAAAACGATTTGTTGACACATAGCACGGATTCAGAAAATATCGTCCTTGTGAAACACAACTACATAGATCTTTATATTCATGAAGTAATGAGTGCTATCGACAGGGGATGTCAAATCGATTTCATATTTTTAGATTTACAGAAGGCTTTCGACACCGTTCCCAACAAGCGTCTTCTAAACAAACTTTTTGCCTATGGAATATCGCCTCAGTTATGTGATTGGATTCGTCATTTCCTGTCAGAAAGGTCACAGCTCGTAAAAACGAACGGTAAGTCATCCAGTAAAACAGAAGTAATATCCGGCGTTCCCAAAGGAAGTGTTATAAGCCCTCTGTTGTTCCTGATCTATATTAACGACATTGGAGACAATCTCAGTAGCAGTCGTAGATTGTTGGCAGATGATGCTGTCATTTACGATCTTGTAAAGTTATCAGATGAACAAAACGAATTGCAAAATGATTTAGATAAGATATCTGTATGGTGCGAAAAGTGGCAATTGACCCTGAATAATGAAAAGTGTGAAGTTATTTACATGATTACTAAAAGAAATCCACTAAATTTCGATTACACTATAAGTCACACAAATCTGAAGGCTGTAAATTCAACTAAATACTTAGGGATTAAAATTACAAATAATCTAAATTGGAATGATAACATAGATAATGTTGTGGGTAGAGCAAACCAAGACTAGGATTCATTGGCAGAACGCTTAGAAGATACAACAGGTCAACTAAAGAGCCTGCTTACACCACGCTTATCAGCCATGTTCTGGAGTATTGGTGTGCGGTGTGGGATCTGCATCAGAACTGACGGATGACATCGAAAAAGTTGAAAGAAGGGCAGCTCGTTTTGTATTATGGCGAAATATGGGAGATAGTGCCACAGACATGATACGGGACTTGGAGTGGCAATCATTAAAGGAAAGGCGTTTTTCGTTACGTGCATGACATTTCAGTCACCAGTTTTCTCCTCCGATTGCGAAAACATTCTGTTGGCACCCACCTACATGGGGAGAAATGATCATCACGACAAAATATATGAAATCAGGGGTTCGCACAGAAAAATGTTAGTGCTCGTTTTTCCCCGCGCGCCTTTTGAGAGTGGAACGGTAGAGAGATAACTTGAAGGTGGTTCATTGAACCCACTGCCAGGCACTTTATTGTGAATAGCAGAGTAACCACGTAGATGTAGATGTAGAAGTTCAGCAAAACTGTAATTTCCAGAAAACTATAAATTTATTTCTCCACAAACAACATTTACAGATAATGCAAAAAATGTTCACTGTATTTCACTAGATTAAGTTTACAAAATTATAATTATTTATAAGTTTAGGATACTGAGATTCATTTTCACTGGGAGAGGACCGTGTCTAGGAATACGTCTTCCGAAAATGAACTTCCTTGAACCAGTGAATAGTAGGAACAAATTATTATTTCTAAATGCACAGGCAAAAATTTACAAGTTCAACCTATTACTACAGTTCGAAATGAACTTGTTAACCATTTGCTGTAGGTGATGTGTGTGGTGATGGGAGTGGTGACTACAGAACCTATGCACTAGCAGTCATGGGTCTTTGAGTTTTGGGGCTTAATAAATTCCTCTTGGCGTCGGTTTATGTATATAATATAGCCCAATTATAAATGCAGTGCTACTGTAAAACAGCAGTCTCCATCTGAGGCTATTTGCTCACTCCTCTTCGTTCCACTTAACTACAGTGCGCCAAGTCCTTTCACCCTTTCGCCTTGCTGCGTTTCTGTTCCTTTTGAGATGGGAATTTCTACCACTTTTACTTTTCAATTTTGTAAATTTAATGCCCTCAGCATGAACCTGTTTTCATGTTGACAATATTTCTTTTAAAACATTTATCTTATTCGGCAATAAATTGTTTTCAAACATCGTTATACAAAAATCCTTTACAAATTCATCTTATTACTCTATGGACATAAATGTTCTTACAGTACCTTTGATTAAAGCTATTGACTTTCACAGATAAGACATAAAACTTACCATCGAGTCTTATAAGCTGGTTGTAAAGAAATGTTTTTTATTTATAAAGTTACATATGCATCAGGGCAGTTGTGTTACTTATGCCCCTGTTTCCATGGTGACTCTCAATAGGTAATCATCATTAAAACATTTACAGGAAACTACAGCTCTGTTATCATTAACTACAAATCTCTTTCAAAATAACATTTTTATGCATCACACACATCTTTTATCAACATAGTTTGAAAAACACTTGAAATTTACTCAGAAAATTTATTAAAACTTTTCATTCCTTTTTATACTAAAATCATCACATTTACTTATTTTTTTATAATTTTTCAATTTAAATGAATCAAGAATGTAAGTTTAATAAATAAGTTTATTTACATACTGCACACATATTTTACATAAAATCAGAAATTTATGTCTCCCCGCATACATATATTATGACAGTCAGTTTTCTATTTTTTATATATAAAAACCAATATTTTCGTTGTATGGCACTTGTCCGCCTCTTTATAAGAGTTTGGCAGTCCTTTTGTTATGTCTTTCTTATCAGATTTCACAGAGTAGCTGCTGCCCCTTATATATATAAATTGGGCCATTCATTCTTTGCCATGTGATTTCTTCTTCCATTTCATACTATTTGGCTGCAAAAAACATTGCTTTGCAGTCCACTATCTGAGACTTTGGGGTTCTTTGCATATTCCATGTACATATGTATTTTGGAATCTGAAACTTTTGTAAATGTTGGAATTTTGCTTTATAACATAACACAATAATTATTTATTTATCATCATCATCAATTAACACTCACTTCCTTTCAGTTCTAGTTCCATATTTTTTTCAGGTCAACTATGTTTCTGACCACAACGGATTTTTGCATTTAGAGTTTACCAGAAAATATGCGTTTGGGGGCAGAACCACTGTATTTCAAAAGGTCTGTAATAAATATATTTACATTTTGCAATTTCGTGATTTGCGTCACAGGATTTCTTTTTTTCTGTCCACACTTATTTCTTTGCTGGCTGCAAATTCAAGTATTTCTTCGGCTAAGCTTTTACTTTTGTAGCCTAACATTATATCGTCAGTTGTGAAACCAGTGGATTCCTGTTGCAGTGTATTCATGACTACTTCAAAATATGAGATAAATTACCTTATGCTTATAATCCGAGGAAAGCTTCTAATTGTGTCCATCTTTCGGGGGACGACATTTTTCAATGGCTTTGAGTTTCTCATGGTCCTTTTCTATTCCAGAAGTCATAATGACATGGCCTAAGAATTTTCCTTCCTCACTAATTAAGACTTTTTAAATTTCAAAGTCATAACGCCTTTTTTTAGAGCAATGAGTACTTGTTCTAATAATACACAATGTTCTTTCCATTACTGCATAGCTACACTCCTGGAAATGGAAAAAAGAACACATTGACACCGGTGTGTCAGACCCACCATACTTGCTCCGGACACTGCGAGAGGGCTGTACAAACAATGATCACACGCACGGCACAGCGGACACACCAGGAACCGCGGTGTTGGCCGTCGAATGGCGCTAGCTGCGCAGCATTTGTGCACCGCCGCCGTCAGTGTCAGCCAGTTTGCCGTGGCATACGGAGCTCCACCGCAGTCTTTAACACTGGTAGCATGCCGCGACAGCGTGGACGTGAACCGTATGTGCAGTTGACGGACTTTGAGTGAGGGCGTATAGTGGGCATGCGGGAGGCCGGGTGGACTTACCGCCGAATTGCTCAACACGTGGGGCGTGAGGTCTCCACAGTACATCGATGTTGTCGCCAGTGGTCGGCGGAAGGTGCACGTGCCCGTCTACCTGGGACCGGACCGCAGCGACGCACAGATGCACGCCAAGACCGTAGGATCCTACGCAGTGCCGTAGGGGACCGCACCGCCACTTCCCAGCAAATTAGGGATACTGTTGCTCCTGGGGTATCGGCGAGGACCATTCGCAACCGTCTCCATGAAGCTGGGCTACGGTCCCGCACACCGTTAGGCCGTCTTCCGCTCACGCCCCAACATCGTGCAGCCCGCCTCCAGTGGTGTCGCGACAGGCGTGAATGGAGGGACGAATGGAGACGTGTCGTCTTCAGCGATGAGAGTCGCTTCTGCCTTGGTGCCAATGATGGTCGTATACGTGTTTGGCGCCGTGCAGGTGAGCGCCACAATCAGGACTGCATACGACCGAGGCACACCGGGCCAACACCCGGCATCATGGTGTGGGGAGCGATCTCCTACACTGGCCGTACACCACTGGTGATCGTCGAGGGGACACTGAATAGTGCACGTTACATCCAAACCGTCATCGGACCCATCGTTCTACCATTCCTAGACCGGCAAGGGCACTTGCTGTTCCAACAGGACAATGCACGTCCGCATGTATCCCGTGCCACCCAACGTGCTCTAGAAGGTGTAAGTCAACTACCCTGGCCAGCAAGATCTCCGGATCTGTCCTCCATTGAGCATGTTTGGGACTGGATGAAGCGTCGTCTCACGCGGTCTGCACGTCCAGCACGAACGCTGGTCCAACTGAGGCGCCAGGTGGAAATGGCATGGCAAGCCGTTCCACAGGACTACATCCAGCATCTCTACGATCGTCTCCATGGGAGAATAGCAGCCTGCATTGCTGCGAAAGGTGGATATACACTGTACTAGTGCCGACATTGTGCATGTTCTGTTGCCTGTGTCTGTGTGCCTGTGGTCCTGTCAGTGTGATCATGTGATGTATCTGACCCCAGGAATGTGTCAATAAAGTTTCCCCTTCCTGGGACAATGAATTCACGGTGTTCTTATTTCAATTTCCAGGGGTGTATTAACGGATCTTCTACGTAAATTGTGAGTTTTTTACTTAAGACTCTTCCCAATACCCAATTTAATGCATGTATAAGCACAGAAACCTACGTGTTTAAACCGAGAGATACCAATTTGTAATGGCAACACCAGCCAGCAAAGAGAAAAGCGGTACATTTTCTAGATTCAGCTTCCAGGGTGATTTGGCAGCACCCTAACGTCAGATTCAGACTGGTTGAATATCTAACATTATACAATGTTCACAACATTTCGTCCAACGATTCTGGCCAATCTGCTACTCTTTTCACAATTTTGTTCATTGTCCTGGTGTCAATGATCATTCTCATTCCTATATCCTTTTTGCTTATAATAACGATGGATTATTGTATTCAGTTTTACTACATTCTATGATTCCCCCTTCAATCACTTCGTCAATTTCTTCTTGAATGGCTCGTTTTGTCGCTAATGGTTTCTTCATCATATGACTTCTTTCTTCTTTCGATTACGAATTCTTTCAAGGTAGCCGGTTGTTGCTGATAACTGAAATTTTTGTCCAGTGTTTTTTTTTACTTTGCATCCATAATGCCTTCTGGATCCTGCATAAAATAACGTCTACTTCACTTCTTTCATAATCTGGTAATGTTATATTTCCCTCATAAATTTACTCTTCTTGTTTCATGTCTTGATTTGGCAGATTTTCATACAGAGTAAGCACTTCCTTTTGTACTAACATTTCTGTAGAACTTGTAACGCTGGAGATGCATATACTCCTATTTCCATCTATTGAACTATCAATTTTTTCCTTATTTTGTTACCTGAAGATATGACATTTCTGTGTCTTTATACATTGTATTTTACCATTTGTATATATATATATATATATATATATATATATATATATATATATATATATATATATATATATATATATATATATGCATTTATGTCGTTATAATTTGTTTGTTTTGTAAATATTATTTGTATTTTTACACTGGGTCTTGCCTAGGGAAAACTATGCTATCAGATGATTACATCGATGGGTCGTGTGGAGAACAAGTGCTTAGGGTCTTTGGTAGTGTTAACTCTGCCGGGTGGAGCACGGGCAGAGAAGAGGGTCTGGTTGGAGTAGGGCAGTGGAGCAGGTGTGTTGTGTGATGCTCCCTCGAGTTGCCATGCTTTCAGGGTTTGGCAGCATGTAATTGCGCTCGACTTGCTATGATTGTTTCTGATACGGTGTTGCCGAGGGGAAGCATTAGCTGGCGCACATCAAGAGCCCGTTTCGCCTGGTGACCATGTCGAGAAGAAGGTTCACCAACTTCCAGCTTCTGCAACAGCGACGGCCGACAATGAGTGACTGTCGCCACCTCCCCGATCGACGACTGCGAGCCTTCAATCAACCAACAAGGAAGACTAAAAGCACGTAAAGTTTTAGAACTGTATGGCAGCACTGACCTTTTAAAATTTGCCTCAAAATTACAGAAACTTAGCATGAACATTTGTTGCTCATTGTCCCAATTGCATTACCAAGCTAGGTCCCTTCCTTTTCTGGAATGAACCCGAGTGTCATTGAAATTCAAACGCCAGCATTAAAGTAATATCATTCCACTTCACTGCTTTAATTTCAAAGTTCAATTAAAGTATTCATAGCTGGCTACAATATTTAGATTACACAAGCACAAATTCAGAGTGCAATTTTGTTACCATATTTTAGTGTACCTGTGACCTCAGCTTGTACGTACTAAATTTTACTGTTGTTAATTGTTCAGAATCATTTAATTCAAGTTCAAAGTTAAATCTGTTATTTCTAAATTGCGTGGATACAAGTAGCTTTTGAAATGATTGTTGAGGTAGCCCAAAACTAACCTTATTTTATTGAATTTCGTAGTGCTTCAGAAACAAAGTTCACTATTAATTTCAGTCACTAAATTAACTTTCAATTTTCCGGTTTTATTAATTCTTTTGCTAAATTAAGTCAGAGTGTAGCGAAATTTATTACTTCTGACAAACATTCAGTTTTCACACAACACATGTCAACCTTCAGCTGCCACACTTTTAGTGCTAAATATATGTGCAATAATCTTTCATTTTCAGTTATTATAGTAGTTGTCCATGGGACTGGCGACCGTAATTTTCCCCAGATCTCAAATATCTAATTAACTCCAATTAATTGTTAACGTAACGACTGCAAATTTACTTTCATTATTAAATTTACCCCTTTTCAAAATTAATTTCCACCAATTTCATTTGCATTTTTCCTTTCATTTAGCTATAACCCTTTCCTCCCTCTTTACCAACAGATTAACTTTGGTGACGATTGCTTTTCCCAAATTTCCATTAGGTACACACGGTTTAATCTTTCACTGTCATTAAGGTCGATAAGTGAGGGGGAGGTTACAAACTGAGGTTTTCATAGATATCTTTTTCTCCTATTTTTGAATCACGTATCTTGTCGCTCTGTTTATCTTCATCTGAGTCAGAATCTTCAAAGTCAATTTCGGGTTTCAACATAAAAATTGTTTCTAATATTGTCGTAAATTCCGTAACTCATGCAGTGTTCCGTGCATTGTAATTAGATCTTTCTTTCCTTCTGGAGCAGTAACATATTTTCCTTTATCAACAGTTTCTCATCCGAACTGTCTTCTTTATCTTAACGTATGACGTCACCTCGAGCTTCTGATTGATTGTAATTGTGGTGTCACCGCCAGACACCACACTTGCTAGGTGGTAGCCTTTAAATCGGCCACGGTCCGTTAGTATACGTCGG